>NC_059157.1:129499446-129799446 GCF_019923935.1 Bubalus bubalis | reverse complement strand
AAAACAATGATCTTGATTTAACACTGAGTTAGAAGTCCTTTCAGACATCCCAGAGGAGATATCAAGTGAGCTGATGAATGAAAATGCAGAGCTGAGTTTTAGAGAAGAGGTCTAGACTGGAGCTATTTTGTAGGGTTTGTGAGACATCTTCATGAGTCAATCTTTAAAGCCATAAGCATGGATGAGAGAAGAGAAGAGTAAGGAATGAAAAAAGAGACAAGCCTAGGCCTAATCCTTAAGGAAATCTAATGTCAAATGACCAAGTAGAAAACAATCAGCCAATCAAGGAGGTAGAAGGACCCAGATAGGTAAGAGGAAAACTAAGGGTGATGTCACAGAAGTAAAGGAAGAAATTGTTTCAAGAAAGAAGATGTCAGTCTTGTTCCATGAAAAATACATCCTATGAAAAATGGAGTCTATAGTTAAATTTAGTAGAAAATACTGGATTAACTAACATTAATAATTTTCTCTACTGCAGGACTTTTCAGATTTATTTTTAGATTGTTTAATGTATATTGTGAATCTCCTATGGTATATAAATATATCCCAAACGTAACTGGCCTTAGAATCCTTTCTTGGGGTGGAACACTTATTAATATGGTTTGGGACACAGTTTGGGGAAAATTGTAGGAGGCAATGTGTGGGTGAAGCTCAGTTGTCAGCCCTTCCCCCTTGAAGTAAGAATCATCATCCCTACAACTAATAGATTTAAAATAAAGGTCATTTCATTTCTTCAAAGAAGACACACAGATGGCCAACAGGCCCATGAAAAGATGCTCAACATCAATAGTTATTAAAACTACAATGAAATAGACTATACCCCAATACAAAATAAAAATTTTAAAGTTTCTACATGCATGCTAAGTCACTTCAGTCATGTCCAACTCTTTGCAACCCTATGAACTGTAGCCCACCAGGCTCCTCTGTCCATGGTATTCTCCAGGCAAGGATACTGGAGTGGGTTGCCATGCCCTCCTCCAGGGGATCTTCCCAACCCAGAGATCAGACCCACATCTCTTATGTCTCCTGCATTGGCGGGTGGGTTCTTTACCACTTGCTCCACCTGGAGAGTCTGTTTAAAGTTTGGAAAAATAGAAAAAGGCTATCTATATAAACAAACAAAAACTACTATGAGGTATCACCTCATACCAGTCAGAATGGCCATCATTAAAAAGTCTAAAATAACAAATACTAGAAAGGGTGTGGAGAAAATGGAAACAACCCTCCAACACTGATGTCAGGAATGTAAATTGGTGAACCCAATTACAGCATGGAGGTTCATTAAAAAGCTAAAAATAGTTACTGTATGATCCAGCAATCCCACTCTTGAGCATATACTCAGAAAAGACAAAAGCTCTAATCTGAACAGATGCATACACCCTAAAACTAAAACTAAATATAAAAAAAATAATAAATATTAAGATCATGGCATCTGGCCCAATAACTTCATGGCAAATTGAAGGGGGAAAAGCGGAAGCAGTTTGGGTTCTAAAATCACTGCAAATGGTGACAGCAGCCATGAAATTAGCATACTATTGCTTCTTGGCAGGAAAGCTATGAAAAACCCAGACAGTGTGTTAAAAAGCAAAGACATCATTTTGCTGACAAAGGTCTGTATACTCAAGGCTATGGTCTTTTCAGTTACGTACAGTTCTGAGAGCTGGACCATAAAGAAGGCAGACCGCCAAAGAATTGATGCTTTCAAACTGTGATGCTGGAGAAGACTCTTGCACAGCAAGGAGATTAAACCAGTCAATCTTAAAGGAAATCAATCCTGAATACTCATTTGAAGGACTGATGCTGAAGCTGAAGCTCCAGTACTTTGGCCACATGATATGAACGGCCAACTCGTTGGAAAAGACCCTGATGCTGGGAAAGATTGAAGACAGAAGGAGAAGAGGGTGACAGAGGATGAGATGGCTGGATGGTGTCACCAATGCAATGAACATAAACTTGGGAAAACTCTGGGACATGGTAAGGGACAGGGAAACCTGGCATGCAGCAGTCCAAGGGGTCACGAAGAGTGGGACACGAGTTCACAACTGAACAACAGCAACATACATCCCAAGTTCACTGGAGCACTATTTCCAAAAGCTAAGACATGGAAGCAACCCAAGTATCCATCAACAGATGAATGGATAAAGAAGATGTAGTATATATACTAATGAAATAATGCCATTTGTAGCAACATGGATGGACCTAGAGGTTATCATACTAGACGAGGTAGTCAGAAAAAGCCAAATATTATACATCTTTTATATGTTTAATCTAAAAAATAATGAAAATAAACTTAAATATTTATAGAATAGAAACAGACTCAGACATAGAAAGTAAACTTATGGTTATCAAAGGAGAAGTGAGGAGAAGATAAATCGGCAGTATGAGATTAAGAGGTGCACATGGTGCATGGTGGGTGCTCATTCACTCTGTTCTGTCTTGACTGTAGCCTACCAGGCTCCTCTGTCCCTGGGATTATCCCAGCAAGAATACTGGAGTGGGTTGCCATTTCCTCCTCCAGGGGATCTTCCTGACCCAGGGATCAAACCCACATCTCCTAGGCTCCTGTATTGGTAGGTTGATTCTTTACCGCTGGGCCACCTGGGGAACCCCAAGAGATGCACACTTCCATATATAAAATAGATAAACAACAAGGACCTACTGTATAGCACAGGGAACTATATTCAATATCTTGTAATAAACTATAATGGAAAAGAATTTTAGATAAATATAAATACACACACACACACACACACATATATATATATATGTACAGGGAACCAAATCACTTTGCTACACACTTGACTAACACAATATTGTAAACTGACTCGACTTCAGTTAAAAAAAAAATTTTAAGGTCATTTGTCATTTTGCTTCATCTTTTTTTGTCCTCCATAACACCAGCACACAAACCTCTTTAGTTACAACAGACTTGACAGAATGATTTGTGGTAACTAAAAATAATAAACCATAGGGATTTCATAATGTACATAAATCAAACGATCACACAATATGCCTTAAACTTATAAGTGATGTATGTCAATCATTTCTTGATAAAACTGGGGGAAAGACCATAGGAGGGTAGGATGGCATAGGGTTGATTGATGGATGTAAAATTTTTACATTTTACATGACCTTTCCCATGTTCAAGGGAAGACCATCCAAGAACATAATTTATGATGGAAAGAGGGTTCTCATAGTCACCTCCATCCCAGCTTCTAAGTTTGCCCCCACCATACTTAACAACCATTCCTCTCTAATGGAGCATCTTTGTCATGCAATCCTCTTCCCACTCTCAGAAAATTCTATTTCTGGCCTTCTAGAAAGAATCTCACCTCAAGTATCTTTTCTCTTTCCCCCAGCAGTATCTTTCCCTGAACCAGTAGTAGTCAATATAAAAAAGAAGATTCCCAGGGCTCCAGGAAACATTCTCAGTAGCATTTGACACATCATGCCCTAAAAAAGTGTGGGGTTAGGATGGGAGTACAGATATGCCCTCAAGACTCAGAGATCACAAAAAAATCTAGAGTGAGTCTAAGCAACACGCTTGGTATCACACGTCCACTATACAGTCTGTTCAGTAGAGAACTGTCAGAACATACACACACCCACACATACACACACACACACACACACACACACACTTTCCAAGGACCAACATTAGTTCTCAGAGGCAATATAACTAGTAAGGAGAAAAAATTTTCCTATCTTCTTCCACATCTTGCAATACCAACCATCTCACAATGAAATCGGTAATTCATGTTTTTATGAAAAATACTTGTTTATTTTGTTCTTTGCATCCCAGCCTATTTCAAATTGTGCCCATTCAGGTCTGCCAAGAACAATAAACAGTTCCATTGTTTAGCCATACATTTTTTAATAATTACCAAAGACTCAGATGTAAGGAGCCCCATCGAATTTGTCTTGAAATAGGAGAGAAAGCTTGTTTAATTCTACTAGGAAAACATAGCTTGACTCTTCACATTCTTAGAAAAAGAACTCTTAATGCATCCAACACAGCTAAATTCACACTATAATTTTTATGCATCATTGAGTTTCTTTGTAAGAGAGCTCTCAAACTCTAAAACTTACTAAAAACTAGCAATGGGTTTCATGTACCATTTTCAAGATTTTTAAATGTCTAAAAGAATCACATATTTGGTCACCATAAGGGAATCTGCAATATCTACAACAGGTTTCCTTGGTTTGGATAGGAATTATAGAAATTCAGTGTCGAATATGTATGTTTCACCTTCATCATAATCGTTAACTGGTAGTTAAAATTGTCTTTGCTTATTAAAATGGAAAAACCCAGGGACCTTCCCAGGTGGTCTGTGCTTCCACTGCAGGGGGCGCGGGTTCAATCTTTGGTTAGGGAACTAAGATCCTGCATGCTGCAGGGCTCAGCTAAAGAATACGGGGGTGGGAGGGGGAGCGGGGAACCCATAACTATTGACAGAATGCAAATTTATGGGAGAAAGTCTCTCTCAATTTGCAGATGATTGGGCAGGTAGATGACAGGATTTTTGCTATTGACAGTGTTGGAAACCACTACCTCTGTGGTTTCATTAGAGTACTATGTCCTCTGAAACAATACATTAAATTAACAGCTGTTATCTGGCTTAGCAGTCATGTGAGCAGGGCGGTCTTCTGTTGACAAATTTTTGTTTTGATTTTCTGTGTTGGTGTTTACTGTTGAAAACATATCTTCCCTTGTAGCTACAAGGTTATAATTATTAGGTGTTCCAATTAAAGCCATGTAAGGGCTCATCTATTGTTGCATGATTTTGAAAACATGCTATCTCTTTTGATGACTGTGATATTATTAATCAGCTAATTACCATCATTGGAAAAATATGTGTCCAAGTAGTTTCAAAAACACCTCTGAAAACAAACTAATTTAAAGTCTTAAAATGTGTATGTTATTTGCAGATAAGATGCATTTTTATGTGCAGTTGCTCAGCTCCAAGCCAAGGCAAAAATAAGCACAGGACCCCACAGGAATTGTGTCACCTTGTTGACTTCTGATGCTTTTGTGACATTCCCTCCCAGCTCAGCATGAGGTATTTGTCTGTCAGCAATGGTCAGCTAAATGATTAGCTGACACAGCTCTTCACTCTATGGGTCACTGGCAGAACAGACAGGTTCAAATATACAAGATGTTGGCTCTAGCTCTTCCTGAATGCCTTTCCTACTTCATTAAGCTTTAAACGTAGCTGTTTTTGTAGAGAAATAGCACATATTGGCTCTCAAAAATAAAAAACCCACTGCTTAAATGCAATAGATATATTTATGTAGACTGATTTTTTATAAGGCTGAGAAGAAATTTTAGCTGTGATTTATTTTGACCTGTATTTTATCCATACAGCTTTATAACTATGACACAGCAATAAGACCCAAATGTGGTCACCAATATCTGTTCTCCCTCCCTGAATTACACCCATGAATGCAGACAATATTGACCACAATTAATCAAAACAAATTCTAATAAAATACACTTGGCATTTTCTCAACACATCATATTAGACAAGTGTTTAATTTGGTGCAATGTTGTATCTCTCTGGGAATGGTTGAGGAAGACCAACAAGTAGAAAAAGGACAAAAGAAGTATGACTTGGAATAAGATGGTACAATCCAAAGGCTAACAGTAAACTAAAACCCTTATTAAATGTAATTGGTAACTTCCTTCCACAGACAGACTATTAAATGCAAACTATCACAATCTGATCACATGGACCATAGCCATGTCTAATTCAATGAAACTATGACCCATGCCGTGTAGGGCCACCCAAGACAGACGGGTCATGGTGGAGAGGTCTGACAAAACGTGGTCCACTGGAGAAGGGAAAGGCAAACCACTTCAGTATTCTTGCTTGAGAAACCCCATGAACAGTATGAAAAGGCAAAAAGATAGGACACTGGAAGATGAACTCCCTAGGTTGGTAGGTGTCCAATATGCTACTGGAGATCAGTGAAGGAATAACTCCAGAGAGAATGAAGAGATGAGCCAAAGCAAAAACAACACCCCAAAAAAAAAAAAACAAAAAACAATACCCAGTTGTGGATGTGACTGGTGATGGAAGTAAATTCTGATGCTGTAAAAAGCAATATTGCATAGGAACCTGGAGTGTTAGGTCCATGAATCAAGGCAAATTGGAAGTGATCAAACAGGAGACAGCAAGAGTGAATATTGACATTTTAGGAATCAGCAAACTAAAATGGACTGGAATGGGTGAATTTAACTCAGATGATCATTATATCTACTGCTGTGGGCAAGAATCCCTTAGAAGAAATACAGTAGCCATCATAGTCAACAAAAGACTCCAAAATGCAGAACTTGGATACAATCTCAAAAACAACAGAATGATCTCGGTTCGTTTCCAAGGCAAACCATTCAATATCACAGTAATCCAAGTCTATGTCCTGACCAGTAATGCTGAAGAAGCTGAAGTTGAACGGTTCTATGAAGACCTACAAGACCTTTTAGAACTAACACCCAAAATGATGTCCTTTTCATTATAGGGGACTGGAATGCAAAAGTAGGAAGTCAAGAAACACCTGGGGTAACAGGCAAATTTGGCCTTGGAATACGGAATGAAGCAGGGCAAAGGCTAATAGGGTTCTGTTAAGAGACTCACTGGTCATAGCAAACACCCTCTTCCAACAACACAAGACAAGACTCTACACATGGACATCACCAGATTGTCAATACTTAAATCAGATTGATTATATTCTTTGCAGCCAAAGATGGAGAAGCTCTATACAGTCAACAAAAACAAGACCAGGAGCTGACTGTGGCTCAAATCATGAACTCCTTGTTGCCAAATTCAGACTTAAATTGAAGGAAATAGGGAAAACCGCTAGACCATTGAGGTATGACCTAAATCAAATCCCTTACAACTTTACGGTGTAAGTGACAAATAGATTGAAGGATTAGATCTAATAGACAGACTGCCTGAAGAACTATAGACGGAGGTCATGACACTGTACAGGAGTCAGGGATCAAGACCATGCCCAAGAAAAAGAAATGCAAAAAGGCAAAATGGTTGCCTGAGGAGGCCTTACAAATAGCTGAGAAAAGAAGGAAAATGAAAGGAAAAGCAGAAAAAGAAAGATATACCCATCTGAATGCGGAGTTCCAAAGAATAGCAAGGAGAGGTAAGAAAGCCTTCCTTAGTGATCAATGCAAAGGAATAAAGGAAAATAATACAATGGGAAAGACTAGAGATCTCTTCAAGAAAATTAGAGATACCAAGGGAACATTTCATGCAAAGATGGGCTCAATAAAGGACAGAAATGGTATGGACCTAACAGAAGCAGAAGATATTAAGAGGTGGCAACAATACACAGAAGAACTGTACAAAAAAGATCTTCACAACCCAGATAACCACGATGGTGTGATCACTTACCTAGAGCCAGACATCCTGGAATGCGAAGTCAAGTGGGCCTTAGGAAGCATCACTAAGAACAAAGCAAGTGGAGGTGATGGAATTCTAGCTGAGCTATTTCAAATTCTAAAAGATGATTCTGTGAAAGTGCTGCACTCAGTATGCCAGTAAATTTGGAAAACTCAGCCGTGGCCACAGGACTGGAAAAGATTAGTTTGCATTCCAATCCCAAAGAAAGGCAATGCCAAAGAATGTTCAAACCACCACACAATTGCACTCATCTCACATGCTAGCAAAGTATTGCTCAAAATTCTTCAAGCAAGACTTCAACATATGTGAACCATTAACTTCCCGATGTTCAAGCTGGATTTAGAAAAGGCAGAGGAACCAGAGATCAAATTGCCAACATCCTTTGGATAATTGAAAAAGCAAGAGAGTTCCAGAAAAACATCTACTTCTGCTTTATTGACTATGCCAAAGCCTCTGACTATGGATCACAACAAACTGTGGAAAATTCTGAAAGAGATGGGAATACCAGACCACCTTACCTGCCTCCTGAGAAATCTGTATGCAGGTCAAGAAGCAACAATTAGAACTGGACATTGAATAACAGACTGGTTCCAAATTGGGAAAGAAGTGAATCAAGGCTGTATATTGTCACCCTGTTCATTTAACTTATATACAGAGTACATCATGAGAAATGCTGGGCTAGATGAAGCACAAGCTGGAATCAAGATTGCTGGGGGAAATATCAATAACCTCAGATATGCAAATGACACCACCCTTAGAGAAGAAAGTGAAGAAGAACTAAAGAGCCTCTTGATGAAAGTGAGAGTTAAAAAGTTGGCTTAAAGCTCAACATTCAGAAAACTAAGATCATGGCATCTGGTCCCATCACATCATGGCAAATAGATGGGGAAACAATGGAAACAGTGACAGACTTTATTTTTCTGGGCTCCAAAATCACTGCAGATGGTGACTGCAGCCATGAAATTAAAAGATACTTGCTCCTTGGAAGAAAAATTATGACCAATCTAGACAGCATATTAAAAAGCAGAGACATTACATTACCAACAAAGGTCCATCTAGTCAAACTATGGTTTTTCCAGTAGTCATGTATGTCTGTGACAGTTGGACTATAAAGAAAGCTGAGCACCGAAGAATTGATGCTTTTGAACTGTGGTGTTGGAGAAGACTCTTGAGAGTCCCTTGGACTGCAAGGAGATCCAACCAATCCATCCTAAAGGAAATCAGTCCTGAAGACTCATTGGAAGGACTGATGCTGAAGCTGAAACTCCAATACTTTGACCACCTGATGCAAAGACTGACTCATTGGAAAAGATCCTGATGCTGGGAAAGATTGAGGGCAGGAGGAAAGGGGGATGACAGAGGATGAGCTGGTTGGAAGCCATCAATGACTCAATGGACATGAGTCTGAGTAAACTCCAGGAGTTGGTGATAACAGTGAAGTCTGGTGTGCTGCAGTCCATGAGGTCACAGAGTCAGACACAACTGAGTGACTGAACTGAACTGAACTGATCCCTGAGTTCTGGGAGACTGGAAACTCTATCTCCATTATTTAACATTTCATTTCAAGTGCCTGAAACTCTGTAGGTTCTCATAAATATATTTTGACAAATAAGTTTAAAACCTTAGAAAATCTCCAGACAAAACAGAGTTGGGTACTGAAACCCACAGGAGCAAAAGGATTTTCCAAAGTCACAAGTATCTGGCAGTCTAACCATGGTGCTTCCACAGCATCTTGCTGGTGTTTCCTGGAGTAGGGCCTGATCCTTCACCCTCAAAGGAAGGTCCTTACTTTTTATTTTAGGCTTCTATTTCCTGTGGAAGTTATAGAGTTAACAGTGGCCACCTGTTATCTGAGACATGCTTTAATTTTAAGCCACATTCCTGTGGCATCATAATAGTTTCTCAAAGAGACTCCTTTGCACTCAGACTGCCCCAGTTTATGTTTCTCTTGAAATGATGTTTGCTGATGAGAGCTGAGGGATGGGCTCAAGGTGGTCCTGCCAATCCAAATAAAGGAAAACATTGTGAAGATGGAAGAATTTTTAAAACCATTTTGGTGAAGTAGAAAGAATAATTGAAAGCCAAGGATATATTTAGAGAGAAAAGATGCTATCCCAATGCCTACTTTCCATAGTGTCAAAATGTAAGCTATAATTCTTATTACATAAAGGAAGCATTTTCCTTTCTCATTTTAAATATCCTTGAGTGGCTATGGTAGAAGATTTTATCATCAGACAAAACAGAATATTACCTTTGGTACAGAATTTTGTAATGGAAGGATACCATTTTAAAACCCAAAATTGAATGTTAGAGACATAAACCAATATACAAATTCTATAGATTGTAGAAAGGGATTTAACAACCAGCTATTCTGAGGAGCTGGACTTCAGCCTTTCAGGACAGTACAAATCAGACTCAAAGGTAAAATGTTCATCCTATCATCATGATGAAGTGCTCAGCTGCATGTGTAGATGAGCACCATTCAGACAAGGTAGAACACACATCTAAACCCCAAGCTCTTAAAATCAGTGACAACTCTAACACAACAAAATTAAGTGTCTATGTAGGAACAATTCAGAGAAGGCAATGGCACCCACTCCAGTACTCTTGCCTGGAAAATCCCAAGAACGGAGGAGCCTAGTAGGCTGCAGTCCATGGGGTCTCGAAGAGTCAGACACGACTGAGCAACTTCACTTTCACGTTTCACTTTCATGCATTGGAGAAGGAAATGGCAACCCACTCCAGTGTTCTTGCCTGGAGAATCCCAGGGACAGGGGAGCCTGACTGGCTGCCGTCTACGGGATCGCACAGAGTCAGACACGACTGAAGCGACTTAGCAGCAGCAGCATAGGAACAATTAGCTACATATAAATCAAAGAAATGAACACATCTCCATTAATTCCACTTACAACACAGTGCAAGTGGTAGAAGCGGGGAGAAAATCATGGAGTTTCTTTATGCAGACAGCCTGGAGCCTGAAAGAGCTTGTGACCTGTTGCAGGTCTATTCAGGATGATATCATGACAGTATTGGGAATTCCAACAGACCCTGACTGCAGGGTGGTTTGATGAACATGTGAGGTGAAGGCAGTGTAAACAAGAAATAATAGCCTAAGAGACTTCTCGGGGTGAGATTGAGATGATTTGACAGGTTACTAAATGCATTTGCTTGGGCGGCCTGAGGGTCTGAGGCTACAGGGAAGCAGAAGGAGACGAGAGAAAGCAGAGCAGGCCATACATGGAAGGGAATGAATCCTGTGATGTGAAGAGGTTGGTCTGACCCTATAAAGAACATCTACTGGACTCCTAGTTAACCTGCAGATGTATTTGAGAATTTAGGAGTATTTTGCAATTTTATAAGCTTGGTCCCCCCTTGAAGAACAATAACTCCTGTTTTGTTTTCACTTAGATATATTGGGGGTAGTGAGGAAAATAAGAAACCAGATCATGTAGCTGGAACTCCTGGGACTCTAGGAAAATCAAACTGCCAGGGGCAAGGAGTTACAAGGTCTGAACTGGAAGGTCATTCCATATCCACGGAAGCTCTAGCAGTGAGGTGACCGTCACACATGGGAGTCCCTTGTTCCTTTAATCTAGTGTTTAGTTACAGAGTTGTAGTCAAATGCATCTCTAAAGAAATGTTTACTTTCCCCAATAATATGTGCATAATACTCTCCACAAGCAGGTGTTATTGTTGTTTAGTCACTAAGTTGTATCTTAGTATTTTGCAACGCTATGGACTGTAGCCCACCAGGCTCCTCTCTCCATGGGATTTCCCAGGCAAGAATACTCGAGGGCCATTTCCTTCTCTAGGGGATCTTCCCCACCCAGGGATCAAACCCATGTCTCCTGCATTAGCAGGCAGATTCTTCACCACTGAGCCACCAGGGAAGCCCCCACTAACACTTAAACATCCCAGAAATGTCCAAGTGCTTGTTTACATGGCTCTACCATGCTTGTTCTCACTCTATGATCTCCTAAATGTATGGTCCACCATGCTATGAAATCACATGTGTGTGTCTCCCTCCCCATCTCCCACCTCCCATTACACTGTGGCTATAGAGTTCATGACACTCCCTGCATGTGGCCCACAGTCCCACCAACAACCCTAATGACCCTGTTAAGGTTCATTAATATAAACACAAAACCTGAGTTATTTTTTCTTAAGAGAAGATATTGCATGTATGAAGATAGATTTTGGTGGAAAAAAATCAGTGACTGAATTATCTTCTTTTCCTTCAGTTTACTACTGGTAAAAAAAAAAAAATGTTTCCATTAAAAGTTATTTGGATAGCTAAAAGGTACTCTAAGCAAAATTAGTGTAACAACTAGTAAACAGAATAAAAGTGAACTTTTAAAATAAATTTAGAGTTAAAGCAAGTGTGTGATATCTCAGATACTAGATGTCATATTTTTTCCAGCCCTAAATTACTTTTTTCAAAGAGAAGAACCAAATTTTACAAAGAGAAGGTTTTGCTGTACATATTTATTATAACATAGAGCTTTGTGTACTGTTGTATGCTTAGCAAGTGCTAACAGAGTTTTTTTAATTTCTGTTTTGGAAACCAGGGATAGTAGAAACAGAAGAAGAACCTGACTCCATATTAAACTTTATTTTTTATTGAAGTACAGTTGACTTACAATATTATATTAGTCCCAGGTATACAACATACTGAGTCAATATTTTTATAGATTATATTCCATATAAAATTATATAAAATGTTGGCTACATTCCCTGTGCTATTCATTTTAAAAGACCATGGTAATTGTTTCTGTACAGGAGGGTTTGGCTGTGAATAATCTAGTACAAGTCCATATTCCACTTAGATAATTTGTTCATAATTCTTGCTTTGACTCTCCCACTTGACTAAATACATATACTAAGTTTCAAGAAAAACAGATTCATGTGAAGATTAGCCTAAATAGTGGGGTAGTGTTCAAAGTAAATTAAAATACCAAACTGGAAAATACAGTACTACCCACAGAATAGTGTATTCCATTTTTGAGTCTTGGTTGTACAATTCTTGATTTACTAGTTAATTAACCAGTTTCCTCTGTAAATTTTCCTGTGTCCTTAATTAGATTGAACATTGAAAACCTCTTGGATTACAGTAGGGCTCTCAAACTTACCTGAGTGTTAAATCAGCTGGCAGATTATTAAAACACAGATTGCTGGATCTCACCTTCCAGTATTTCTGATTCAGTAGTTCTGGAAGAGGACCAGAGAATGTTTATTTCTAATAAGTTCTCAGTTGATACTGATGCTGCAGCATCAGTATCACTTTGAGAACGACAGGATTCAAGAACATTATTGTTCACTATTAGCTTTAACAGAATAAACTCCACATTCCAGAGCTACCAGAATCTGTAGCTTTCCAGTAAATATTTCAATGATGTTATTATTAGCATCTTCAACAACAAGTTGGTAGACCAGAGTCTAGCAAAAAGCAAATCTGCTGAGGGGTTAAGGAGTAGAAATTGGTATTTCCTAAGGAATAGAAGAAGGAGTCTAACAGAAATTAAGAGGATCAAGTGAACTTAAGTTTAAGCTGCCCCCAACTCTGAACTCCATTAGAGGACCTAACAGCCAAAAGATCAGACCTAAACAATACCTAACTCTAAATACCAGAAATACCTGACTCTGTCAAGATACAAGTGTGGGAGTCCAGCAGCTACGAAGCAGTAGGAATGGGAATCAAGTCACAGAGACAGTTCCAAGAGAATAGAGTGGAAATAACATGAATACCAATCCCAAAACAGGTTATTTCAAGAATTTCATTAGAATAGCTAAAGAAAGATTGCTTCTCCAGGTATTGGAGGTGGTTATGATGTGACTTTGGAAGGAGATAAAAAAATTCTGAATACCCAAAAATACCTATAATATAGATAAACATATACCACCTAGGGAACTTTTCAAAAATACCAATGTCAAGGCCCTACTCCAGACCTCACATAAAAACCCTAGAGATGGACCCTGAATAGTAATATTTTTTAAAAATCTCCCAGGTGATTCTGGTTAATAGAGGATTGAAGATTACTGGTATAAAATAGTAAGATTACATGTTCAGGGTGGTAAATGGGACAAAAGCAGGAAAGGGAGGAAAACAAAAGAAAGATGATAGAAAGCCCAAAAATATCAATAACTTTAAAAGAAAAACTTCAGTAGACTAAACTTACCAATTTAAAGACAAAAGATCAGAATGTAACATACTAGAAAAAATACAAAGATCCAGATATATGTGGTTTACAAGAGATTCACTAAAATAAAGTAGAAATCAATTCTTCCTGGAAAACAAAAATCTGAAGTTTCTATATTATCAGCCAAAATAGAATGTGACAATTCTATTAGAAATTAGAGTTTACTACATAAAGATAAAATGCTCTGGCACTAGTGGTAAAGACCTGCCTGCCAATGCAAGAGACATAGAAACATGGGTTCAGTCTCTGAGTCGGGAAGATCCCCTGGAGCAGTATATGGCAACCCATTCCAGTATTCTTGCCTGGAGAAACCCTTGGACAGAGGGAGGGGCCTGGCAGGCTACAGTCCACAGAGTCTCAAAGAGTCAGACATGACTGAAGCAAGTTAACACACACACACACACACACTAAAATGCTCAATTGTGCAGAATTATATAACAATTTTAAATATATATACACTCAACCAACTAAATATATAAGCAAATACTGATAAAACTACAGGGAGTTACATGTGCTGCAACTACTGAAGTCCAAAAGCATAGAGCCTGTTCTCACAACAAGAGAAGACACTGTAATGAGAAGCCCTCACTCAGCAATGAAGACCCAACACAACCAAAAATAAATTAATTTTTTAAAAAACTACATGGAGAAATTAACAAATCCTTGTATAGTCCCAGGGGGCGCTAGGGATAAAGAACCCCCTGCCAATGCAGGAGATGGAAGAGAAGCAGGTTTGATCCCTAGGTCAGGAAGATCCCTGAAGAAGGAAATGGCAACCCATTCCAGTATTCTTGCCTGGAAAGTCCCATGGACAGAGGAGCCTGACAGGTTACAGTCCATGAGGTTGCAAAGAGTCAGACACAACTGAAGTGACGTAGCACATGTATATTCAGAAATTATTGCCAATTTAAGAGATTCTGTTTTTTTAAAAAACTGCCCTATGCAAACGGTCAATATATTGGGTTGGCCAAAAAGTTCATTGAGGTTTTCCATAAGCTATATGGCAAAACTCATATGAACTTTTTGGCCAACCCAATAATCAGTTGCTCTGGAGAAGATAACTTACACTGGCTCACTGTCATATGCTACATAGGATGTCAGAGAAGTGCGATCCCAAGTGCCAAAACATATCCGAAATTGAGATAAAATTTTAAAATATGAATGATCTACTCCATCTTGTAAGTAAATATCTTGGATTAAAGATAATTTTCAATAGCAGTTTTGATGACTAACCTGGAATGCTGATGTAGCATCCTAATTCTACTCATGTCTCTCACTCTTAATCTATCATTCAGGACTTCAGAAAGCATCCTGTTAGCTTTTATAACATCTTTTATAATTATATGTTGATTTCTGTGCTCATTACTTTATTCTTTCTCATAAACCTTAAGATCCATAAGGACCAGGACCAAGTCAATTTTTTTTCAGTATCACATACCTAGCAGATGCCTCACGTACTTAGAGAGAGTTTGGCGTGTGAAAGGCATCCATTAAGTGTTTCTTAATGAATATATTCATAGCATTCAGAACAAATGAGAGACAAAGACGCTCAGCCCCTACTACCTAACTAAAAATTTACACCACACCAGAAAATGATCATCAATTCAAGCTTTGTTTCAAAACCATGAGAGAAAATGACTGCACCATCAATTCAGTAATGAAGAAAGGAAAAATATATATATTCCTTTAAAGTACATTAGAATAAAAATACTGAGACACTTTCAATCGCCACAGCAAGAGAAAGCACTGGAGACAACAGAGATATCATACTTTAGCAAAGCTCTAATCCATTCTTTGACTCAAACTTAGTCCTTCAAAAAGGTACAGGTCTTAATGAGTAGGGCAATCTATTTGTAAGATTTGTTGTGGCAACCAATCAGTGACAACACAACTCTAATTTGGTAAGCTGACTCTCTGTAATCTAAGATACTACTGAGAAATTTTGAAATTTTTATTCTTTCTTACTTCTAGAGGAAGTATTTATTTTTCAAGTAAAAATATAGGAAGGGAAAAAAGAGCAGGGGGGAAGTCAAGACAGCTTTAAATAAGATAGGGTCAGCTGAGGTACTGGAAGATGGAGTTAACTGAATTTTACACCAATCCACTTGGGTAGCTTTTGATCAGATGGATCAGTTTCATGTGCTATTCTTGGTTGGGAAAAGTCTTCCTAACTGGCTACCTCACATAGATGCATATGCGCACGTATGCTCTGTCATGTTCGACTCTGTGACCCCATGGACTGCAGCCCTCCAGGCTCTTCTGTCCATGAAATTTTCCACGCAAGAATACTGGAGAGGGTTGCCATTTCCTGCTCTGGGGATCTTCCCAACCCAGGGATTGAACCTGTGTCTCCTATATCTCCAACAGTAGTAGGAGGATTCTTTTCCACTGAGCCACCTGGAAGCCCACTTCATACAGAAAAAGACAGTTATTCTTCCATTCACAAATAAAAAGGAGTCACAGTGATATATACTAATGTTCCCTAAGTAATGATTAAGTAGCATTTGCATACAAGAAGGGCTGAAGATAGAGTAAGCATAAAACTTTAAAGACGATAAAATCTCACATATTTTTCTTCAACTTTTCCACTGGGATTATTTACATAAATAATGTTTCAGTGTTTAAGATAAAATAGAGTCTTAGATATCTATATTTGTCTTATGATTTTGATTAATATGCTATAATATAAAATGTCAAAATTGAAAATAGGATTTATTGAACTCTTCACTTTTTTAAACCACTTTTATCCTCATTTTCACTTTCATTTGTATATGTTTATTTGTTCAGTTTAGGTTCAAAAACGAAGCTTGCCAACTTCCCTCCAAAGCCAGTTCTTATTTGGAATTTCTGTTGTGATTCATTCTTGAAGTTTAGAAACAGAGAGATCATTTTTTATTTTTTCTAGCTGTGTGTATGTGTGTGTGTGTGTGCATGTAATGAAACCTGTTAATGATGCTTTAAAATGCTTTTTTAATCTAAAATCTATCTATACCATTTACTCAGTAATTCCTTTAACTACAGTAAAATCAAAAATAAAGATAATTTGAACAAAGATAGAAAATCTCTGGCATATATATCCATCAATGGCAAATGAATATATAGATTATTACATCCATAAAAGGAAATGCTTTTTTTTTTTTTGCATTTTTTTTTTCATTTTTGCAAAGAATGTTTAATTGGGAAAATATTTCTTAAATATATTGATTGACATGTTGAAAAAGATTGGAAAGGCATAATAAAACATTAACTTTTACATTTCTGTATTTTATAAATATTCTGTTATGGTATATATATTTTTTTTAATAAAGGGGGAAAGCAAGTTATTAGGAAGGCAGAGAATGAGAAAGGGAAGGAAGGAGAAAGGGACAAGAAAAAGCAGGGAAAATTTCATAGATTTACTCCTTCCTCTCTATTCTTACTTGGACCACTGAAGCTCCGTACCTGTTCATAATACCCCAGCATTGCTTTACGGCTCCAGCATCTCTTCCCCTGATCCCTCCACTTACTGCTGAGAAACTGCTCTTCCTCTGATCAAGAATTCCACAGATTCCAAATTTCTCTGCCAAGAGTGGAATGAAATTCACACTGTCATATCCTGGTGGTACAAATGTATACTGAAAAAAGAAAGAAAGAAAGAAATGTACACTGACACAGCTTTCAGAATATTAAACAAAATATATCAATAACATAAAATATTCATATATTTTGGACCAAGATGTGTCCTTTCTAGTAATTCATTTTATGGAGGAAAAAAATCAGCTTTTAAAAAAATTATTCTCATGGTAGTATTATATATTAGAAGAGGAAAAAAATATATAGCTTATTAAAATTCAGAAAAAAACATAGGCTGATTAACTCATAGCAAGATCACAAAATTTGGTATTATGTGGCCACAGAAAACATTTTTCCAAGAGATATGTAATGGCATGGAAATAGCTGAGGATGGAGTGTTAAATGTAAATTGTAAGATTGTATATATAGTATTGTATGTTTTAAATATAAAAGTAAATATCTGCATAGGGAAAAAAACTAGAAGCAAGTATATACAGCAATGTAGTTATCTCTGGTAGAATCACAGGATATTGTTCAGTTTCTCATTGTTTGTATCTATTTTCCACTTTAAGAAGTACATCTACTTAGTTAACCTTGACTTTTATGACCCACACTTCAGTCAGATGGTCTCCTCGTCATCTCTTCAAACCACCTTGATTTTTTCCTCCTTCACTGATCTGCCTACCTAGAATTTTCCTTTTTCTACAAGAGCAAGTTTCAATTTCTCCATCTCTATAAAGGTTTCCCTGTCTATGCTGATCTTCAGCCATTACTTTTAGCTTCAAACCTTTGTCATTCCTCACTTAGTGGCATTCAGTTCAGTTCAATTCAGTTCAGTCGCTCAGTCATGTCCAACTCTTTGCAACCCCATGAATCACAGCACACCAGGCCTCCCTGTCCATCACCAACTCCCGGAGTTCACTCAGACTCACGTCCATCGAGTCAGTGATGCCATCCAGCCATCTCATCCTCTGTCGTCCCCTTCTCCTCCTGCCCCCAGTCCCTCTCAGCATCAAAGTCTTTTCCAATGAGTCAACTCTTCGCATGAGGTGGCCAAAGTACTGGAGTTTCAACTTTACCATCGTTCCTTCCTAAGAAATCCCAGGGCTGATCTCCTTCAGAAAGGACTGGTTGGATCTCCTTGCAGTCCAAGGGACTCTCAAGAGTCTTCTCCAACACCACAGTTCAAAAGCATCAATTCTTCAGTGCTCAGCTTTCTTCACAGTCCAACTCTCGCATCCATACATGACCACTGGAAAAACCATAGCCTCGACTAGATGGACCTTTGTTGGCAAAGTAATGTCTCTGCATTATATGTCACTTATCGAGAACATCAATTATCTTCCTCAATCTTCAAACCTTTATATGCAGAGTACATCATGAGAAACACTGGGCTGGAAGAAGCACAAGCTGGAATCAAGATTGCCGGGAGAAATATCAATAACCTCAGATATGCTGATGACACCCCTTATGGCAGAAAGTGAAGAGGAACTAAAAAGCTTCTTGATGAGAGTGAAAGAGGAGAGTGAAAAAGTTGGCTTAAAGCTCAACATTCAGAAAACGAAGATCATGGCATCTGGTCCCATTGCTTCATGGGAAATAGATGGGGAAACAGTGGAAACAGTAGCAGACTTTATTTTTCTGGGCTCCAAAATCACTGCAGATGGTGACTGCAGCCATGAAATTAAAAGACACTTACTCCTTGGAAGAAAAGTTATGACCAACCTAGATAGCATATTGAAGAGCAGAGACATTACTTTGCCAACAAAGGTCCGTCTAGTCGAGGCTATGGTTTTTCCAGTGGTCATGTATGGATGTGAGAGTTGGACTGTGAAGAAAGCTGAGCGCTGAAGAATTGATGCTTTTAAACTGTGGTGTTGGAGAAGACTCTTGAGAGTCCCTTGGACTGCAAGGAGATCCAACCAGTCCTTTCTGAAGGAGATCAGCCCTGGGATTTCTTTGGAAGGAATGATGCTGAAACTGAAACTCCAGTACTTTGGCCACCTCATGCGAAGAGTTGACTCATTGGAAAAGACTCTGATGCTGGAAGGGACTGAGGGCAGGAGGAGAAGGGGACGACAGAGGATGAGATGGCTGGATGGCATCACTGACTTGATGGATGTGAGTCTGAGTGAACTCCAGGAGCTGGTGATGGACAGGAAGGCCTGGTGTGCTGCGATTCATGGGGTTGCAAACTGTTGGACATGACTGAGTGACTGAACTGAACTGAACTGAGGACTGCATTATTATACCCATTTCATTGATGAAGGTACTGTGTGATATAGAGTGAACAGGTAGCATGTACAATAGCACTGTTTCTTTACTGTTAATTTCATGCTTTTATGCTTTTTCTCTCCACCAAGATTATAGGCATTTTGTGTTCAAAGATCTTATTTTATGCTATAGTACCCTACTTATCCAATATACTATTTTTTCCATAATTATATTTTCCAAAAAATTGGTTGCTTTAAATATCAAGCAGCATTTTGTGTTAACCATGTTTGGTCATTTTAACAATTCCCTGCCTACTTAAATTGAGTATGATGGACATAATTAGCTTTTTTTCTAAGTTGTATATAAATATTTGTTGTTTTCAGTTGCTTAGTCGTGTCTGATTCTGCAACCCCATGGACTGCAGCATGCCAGGCTTCCCTGTCCCCCACCACCTCCCAGAGTCTGCTCAAACTCATGTCCATTGAATCGTGATGCCATCCAACCATCTCATCTTCTATTGTCCCCTTCTCCTCCTGCCTTCAATCTTTCCTTCAGTCTTTCAGGGTCTTTTCCAATGAATCTGCACTTTGCATCAAGTCAGCTTCAGCATCAGTTCTTCCAATGAATATTCAGGGTTGATTCCCTTTAGGATTGATTGATATGATCTCCTTGCAGTCCAAGGGACTCTCAAGAGTCTTCTCCAACACCGCAGTTCAAAAGTATCAATTCTTTGGCACTCAGCCTTCTTTATGGTCCAATTCTCACATTCATACATGACTACTGGAAAAGCAATAGCTTTGATTAGATGGACCTTTGTGGGCAAAGTGATGTCTCTGCTTTTTAATATGCAGTCTAGGTTTATCATAGCTATTCTTCCAACGAGCAAGTGTCTTTTAATTTCCTGGCTGCAGTCTCCATCCAGAGTGATTTTGGACCCCAAGAAAATAAAGTCTATCACGGTTTCCATTGTTTCCCCAATCTATTTGCCATGAAGAGATGGGACCGGATGCCTTGATCTTAGTTTTTTGAATGTTGAGTTTTAAGCCAGCTTTTTCACTTGCCTCTTTCACCTTCATCAAGAGGCTCTTTAGTTCCTCTTCAGTTCATTTCAACTGCTCAGTCCTGTCTGACTCTTTTCGACCCCATGGACTGTAGCACGCCAGGCTTCCCTGTCCATCACCAACTCCCGTAGCCTACTCAAACTCTGGTCCATCCCATTGGTGATGCCATCCAAATCTCATCCTCTGTCATCCCCTTCTCCTCCCGCCTTCAATCTTTCCCAGCATCAGGGTCTTTTCAAATGAGTTGTTTCTTCCCATCAGGTGGCCAAAGTATTGGAGCTTCAGCTTAAGCATCAGTCCTTCCAATGAATATTCAGGACTGATTTCTTTAAGGATGACTGGTTGGATCTCCTTGCAGTCCAAGGGACTCTTAAGAGTCTTCTCCAACACCACAGTTCAAAAGCATCAATTCTTCGGCTCTCAGCTTTCTTTATAGTCCAATTCTCACATCCATACATGACTACTGGAAAAACCATAGCTTTGACTAGACAGACCTTTGTTGGTAAAATAATGTGTCTGCTTTTTAACATGCTGTCTAGGTTGGTCATAGCTTTCCTTCCAAGAAGCAAGCGTCTTTTAATTTCATGACTGCAGTCACCATCTGCAGTGATTTTGGGGCCCAAAAAAATAAAGCCTGACACTGTTTCCCCTCTATTAGCCATGAAGTGATGGGACCAGATGCTATGATATTAGTTTTCTGAATGTTGAGCTTTTGGCCAACTTTTTCACTTTCCTCTTTCACTTTCATCAAGCGGCTCTTTAGTTCTTCTTCACTTTCTGCCATAAGGGTGGTGTCATCTGCATAGCTGAGGTTACTGATATTTCTCCCGGCAATCTTGATTCCAGCTTGTGCTTCATCCAGCCCAGCATTTCACATGATGTACTCTGCATATAAGTTAAATAAGCAGAGTGACAATATACAGCCTTGACGCACTCCTTTCCCAATTTGGAACCAGTCTGTTGTTCCATGTCCAGTTCTAACTGTTGGTTCTTGACCTGCATACAGGTTTTTCAGGAGGCAGGTAAGGTGGCCTGGTATTCCCATTTTCCACAGTTTGTTGTGATCCACACAGTCAGAGGCTTTAGCATAGTCAATGAAGCAAAAGTAGATCTTTTTATGGAATTCTCTTTTTTGATGATCCAATGGATGTTGGAAATTTGATCTGTGGTTCCTCTACCTTTTCTAAATCCAGTTTGAACATCTGGAAGTTCTTAGTTCATGTACTGTTCAAGCCTAGTCTGAAGGATTTTGAGCATTACCTTTCTGGCATGTGAAATGAGCACAATTGTGCAGTAGTTTGAACATTCTTTGGCATTGCCCTTCTTTGGGATTGGAATGAAAACTGACTTTTTCCAGTCCTGTGGCTACTGCTGAGTTTTCCAAATTTGCTGACATATTGAGTGCAACACTTTCACAGCATCATCTTTTAGGATTTGAAATAGCTCAACTGGGATTCCATCACCTCCACTAGCTTTGTTCTTAGTGATGCTTCCTAAGACCCACTTGACTTCGCACTCTAGAATGTCTAGCTCTAGGTGTGATCATGCCATTGTGGTTATCTGGTTCATGAAGATCTTTTTGGTATAGCTCTTCTGTATATTCTTGCCACCTTTTCTTAATATCTTCTGCTTCTGTTAGATCTGTTCTACCTTTTCTGTCCTTTATTGAGCCCATCTTTGCATGAAATGTTCCTTTGGTATCTCTAATTTTCTTGAAGAGATCTCTAGTCTTTCCCATTTGATTGTTTTCCTCTATTTCTTTGCATTGTTCACTTAAGAAGGCTTTCTTATTACTTCTTGCTATTCTTTGGAACTTTGCATTCAGATGCATATATTACTTTTTCTCCTATGCTTTTCACTTTCTTCTTTTCTCAGCTATTTGTATGGTCTCCTCAGACATCCATTTTGCCTTTTTGCATTTCTTTTTCTTGTGAGGGTTTTGATCACTGCCTCCTGTACAATGTTACAAACCTTTGTTCATAGTTCTTCTGGCACTTTGTTTATCAGATCTAATCTCTTGAATTTATTTGTCACTCCCACTGTATAATCATAAGGGATTTGATTATCAATATAAATATCAGTTATGATTTAGTGCTATAACATAGTGATGCTCTCAGAAAACATTGGATAGAGGATGAGATGGCTGGATGGCATCACTGACTCGATGGACGTGAGTCTCAGTGAACTCCGGGAGTTGGTGATGGACAGGGAGGCCTGGCATGGTGTGATTCATGGGGTCGCAAAGAGTCGGACACGACTGAGTGACTGAACTGAACTGAACTGAACTGAAGTCTATTCAGATTCATTTGTTGTAAGATAGACTCACAGAGATTTCCAAACTTCTGCTACATTCTTATCAATTACATAAGGCCCTTTAGAAATATTCAATTAATAGCTTGAAATACTCAGATTCTAGATTTTTCTTAAGGAAAGAATGATTCTGATGATCCGGGACCTTAAAATATACTCTTTTTTAACAGGCCTTCTGGGTGATTCCAAGATCTTTCTCAAAAATTGGTGTTTGGGGATAATCTGGCCCCTGAGTCCCTGCATATTAACAGATGTCTTTTTTTTTTCCTCCATGAAGAATTTTTGCACCTTTTCCCTTCATTACACAAATGGTGGGAGCTTATTAGGCCTTGTTCTAGGTTGTAACAATGAACACAAAAATCCCGTCTTCATGACACACGTATTCTAAAGGGAGAAAACATACAATAAACAAATACACAGGAAAGCAGATGAAAAGTGCTAGGTAGGAAATAAAGCAGAATTAGGAAGATAGAGAATGACTGAGAGTTGGGGTAGGGGACTGCCATTTTATTAAAATACATGGAGTTTTCCTTGATCAAACAGTAATAGAAAGAAGAGCTGAAGGAAGGGAGGGAACTGTGTGAGAATCAGGTAAAGTGAATCCCAGGCTGACAGCAAGAAGGCTGCTGTGACTGGAGAGGCGTGAACAGGAGGGTGAGTCGAAGACGAAGTGAGAGAAGAAAGGGAAAGGCTGCTTTCGGAACCACTTAAGGAGTTTGTGAGCAGAAGTGGTGTGATCTGAGCAATCTTTTAAAAGAATCATTTAGGATGTTATGTGGAGAACAGACTCGTGGTTAGACTACTGCCGTAATCCAGGTGACAGGTCTGGGTGGCCTGGACCAGTTGTTTGATCAAAGGTTTGCAGGTTTGTTTCCTTTTTCCTCTCACATGGCTTGGATTACAATAATTTTATTGCAGTCTTCTGTAGATGCTATATATTTCAGTCTTCTGAATTTAATGTTTCAAAGGAAAAAGAACAGGCAGTCTAAGTCTTTTTACCTTTTTGCATAACTTGTTCTTTCTATTTGGAAGCTTGTAAGACTTTTTTCATTATCCTTGAAGCAGGCTAAAGACATATGAAGTGGAGTGCCAAAGGACAAAGTTGGATTGTCAAATCAAGGTCAGAAAAAAACACAAACTTGGGGATGGGAAAATTCTTGGAAGCCCTGGGCCTGAACACACAGGCGAATGGGTTAAGGGCAGAAAATCAACTTTCAAATAAAGTTGTCCTGGGGCCTTCTTTATCTGCTGCAGGGTGACTGTCCTTCCCCCATCAGCCTCAGCTCAAATCAATTAACCTTAGATCTCAACCTCCAAGCTGGACGAACATCCTTCATCCTATGCTTTTACTATCACTTTCCTTTGTCAACAAAACAAAAGACACAAAAACAGGGTCAGAATCATATTCCAAGACAATTTCACTGGCCACATATGTTGTTGACACATAATTTCTATATGCCTACTTTCATCTTTATTCATAAGCATTTGTTCTAGATACTTGCTTCATACTTAGATCTAAGAATCTATTCACATATATCTGTGGCCCTGAAAGAACTTGGATATATTTATTCAAATGTATAAGTAGAAATTCTGCTTTATTTAGATGCATTTCTTGATTTTTTAAAATTTCATATTTGGCTAAAAGCTGAGTTCATATCTATAAAAAGTCAGTCTCGTTTTGGATATACGCAAGGAAGAGCCTGAAGGAAAGTATTTATGCCTCGGGCTATTTGGTGGGAGGAGAAAAGGGGATGAGTAGGAAAGCCTGATTGAATACAGGGTAAGTGAGACAAGGCTCCTCCATCTACTGTGGAGGGTGAGTCAGAGCAGAGACTCCAGGAAAATCAAGAAATATTATATAGGAGATCACAGCAGGAAAGCAAAGGATAACATTTGATAATGATACCCAGAAAGACAAAAGTGCAACAAAGACAATTATCTCCTTAATTTATTCTGTGTGTCCTTTCCTCTTCTGACTCCTCAGGTTATTGGGATATATCCTGCTTCCACTCTTTCCCTGTAGCCCACAGTCACCACATTTTCTCTTTCACCCATTCTATACACATCTTTGACTGCTATTTCTGTGTTTTCAGATGAAGGAACATTTCAGTGCATGTAATGTGCAGCTTACAAGGTACATATACAATTTTGGATGAAGCTAGCTGACCAAAGGATACCAGGAGGTACACTAAAACATAGAGAACTAAGTGGGCAAGATGCCCAGGCAGTGGACAGTAGACGAAACTGAACAAAATCCAAAGAGCCACCTGGAGAACAGATGGGGACCGGGGACCAGAATGCTCTTCCCAAATGAAATGGAAACAGAAAGGCTGTCCAAAGATTTGAGGGACAGGGAGAATGAGCAATGCAGAGGGAATAGTAACCAATGAGCTTTTCTCAAAGAAAATGAATCTAAAGCAGGTGCAGACAGAATGAGGGGGCTTCCATTTCCTGTTTATAACATGCTCAACAGGTTCCATGGGGTTGCAGAGTCAGACACGACTAAGCAACTGAACTGTACTGAACTGAACAACATGTTCAAGTTGAAAATCTCAAAGGATGACACCATTTTTCAACCTTAAAATGCTCTTCTTCAATGGAGGTGTTTGTTTTTAAGAATACAAGTACAGTAGAATATTCATGATGAAGAGTTTTTGATGGCAAAGGGCGATCCCAGAGGGTATCTTTTGGTTGCTACACTGTTACCTCCTGCAGAACTTCCTCCCTCTCTCTTCATTCTTCATTAGGTTGGAATTGGGATAAAAGAGCAGAATGGGCCATAAGGTCCTGTTTCAAGTAATTAGAGAGTTTCTTCTTTTATCTAAATGTACCTTGTTAAAGTATATCTGTGTCAGCCGGGTTAATTGGAACTTTAATGCATAATTGATGTTAATTTATGGCCCTTTTTGTTTCAGGATGCTACTGCAGATCTTAAAGTCAGGATACAGTTTTCTTGTTATTAATTATATACAGAAAGCCAATATCCCCTTTGAGAAGAGACCCATGTCATCTGTAGCTTATTAAAGATGCAGTATCAGATGAAGAAACGCTTCAATACATGTAGTGTGCAGACTAGTGTCAGCCATAGGTCACTTTTACCGTTTAGGTCCTCTCTAAATTCCATATTGCTCCATAATATCATAATAAATTAGTCACAGTAAGTGAAAATTGGACTTTCAAGTTAAGGCTCATGGATGCTGTTTGTTAAAATGTTTAAAAATGTATTATATTTTTGTGGACTCATTGTATTCCACAGACCATGGAATCCTAGTTTGATTTTGGAAATCAGTACACCACCCTGGAACCAAAAATGTTTCCATGAATATAAATGCAATAATACTGCCACAACTGAGACTGAGTATAGAATACCAAATGAAGACTATAAAATTAGAATTTTATTGCAGAATTACTATTTCAAATCTGCTGCTGCTAAGTCGCTTCAGTCGTGTCCGACTCTGTGCGACCCCAGAGACGGCAGCCCACCAGGCTCCCCCGTCCCTGGGATTCTCCAGGCAAGAACACTGGAGTGGGTTGCCATTTCCTTCTCCAATGCATGAAAAGTGAAAGTGAAGTTGCTCAGTCGTGTCTGACTCTTAGCGACCCCATGGACTGCAGCCCACCAGGCTCCTCCATCCATGGGATTTTCCAGGCAAGAGTACTGGAGTGGGTTGTCATAATTCTCATTAATCACTTTTTTTGAGACAGAGGGAGAAAAATGGTATGTCCCAAATCCACAAAACACTCTATGTTCTTAATATTTTCCACTGTGAGAACTAACTTAAGAATTCTGTTGACAGAAATACAGGATCGTGCAAGAACTGTAAGATGCATAAGCTCATATGTTGTACAAAGTGCCACAATCAAAACCCTGAACTCAAAATTAGGAAAGGGCTAAGTCCAGTGTGTGAATTTCTTTATGAATAGCAGTCCTAAATTTGTTGATGGTTAAAACATGCTAAATTTGCAAACTTTGCCTAGTAACTGTACCATTTTGAAGGAGTGAAGAATGAGTGATTTCATATAAATCGAATGTACTGGGTTGTTTTCCGGTGCAAATGTTCTGGTGAACATTTTGTTCAACTTGACGTTTCCACCATGTGATATATGACATAATGTGAGAAACAGCAGGGGTGTCTCACAATGAATGGAACATGACACAACAAGATGTGTCGAGTTTCTTTTGAACCTTTCTTCGGATCCAATATCAGCCAAAGGAGGTCATTTTAATTATCAGATGATTAATTAATTAGATAGTTAATTGTCAAAGGTAGATGAATCCAAAGATAATGTGGTTCTGTACATCCATGTTTGTACACAGAGGGAAACGTGACATTTTAAAGCATGTCTACTAAATGAAAAACTGAAGTTTAAGAATTTCAATTTTTTTTTGAAGAAACATTCATGAATAGCTACTATGTATTGTGTTGTAGTGAAGCATGCTAGCATGCTCAGAGAGAGAGGAGCTTTCCTACCCTCAAAGGGCTTGATATTCAAGTTGGAAACACAATGCCTTGCTTAAAAAAAA
Organism: Bubalus bubalis; assembly: GCF_019923935.1. NCBI lineage: Eukaryota > Metazoa > Chordata > Mammalia > Artiodactyla > Bovidae > Bubalus > Bubalus bubalis. Next base: position 129,772,172 of record NC_059157.1, on the reverse strand, counting down.
AAAATCTGGACATTTAGAAAGTGCTTCATAAAAAAAAAATTTTAAGTTAATGAAGGAACAAGTTCTAAGACAATGAATAAAACATATGAACTATATTATACTATATTACTTTGCCAATGTTTGCCTTTTTAGGGGAAATTACCAAATACCAGAAACAAGGGTGACTGGCATACCAAAAGTTCTTTTAAAGCATAGAATTGAAACTCTAGTATCACCCACTCAAATTGTGAGTTAGGTATAAACCAAAAAAAAAAAAAAGGATCCTATGTGAAACTTTAATAAATCAATATTCTAAAGTATTGTCTATTTTTTACTTTTCTGCTGAAAGCAGAGATTCAGGACATAAAAAATATTCAATTTTGTTACCAAATCAAACTTGAGTCCACTTCCCAGACACACAGCAAAACCCATCTGTTGATACCAGGTGATGAAAGAAAGTGTAGCACTTATTGCAAGTTCTCAAGCAAGGAGAATGGGCAGCTAATGCTCAAAAGACCTGAATTTCCTGATGGCTTTTAAGGGTGGGTTTTTAAAGACAAAGTGAGAATGAGGGTCATAGGGAATGTAATCAGTTCATACAATTTTCTGATTGGTGGGTGGTAAGGTAACCAGATGAGGTCACAGAGATTGATCACATTATCAATCCTCAGGCTCCAGCCAGTCCAGGGGCTACATGTTCATGGTCATCATTCTCCATCTGCCTGGGGTCTGGTTTCTGTAAAACAACTGAGAAATGTGCATTAGACTTTACTTTTGAGACAAAACCAAGAATCTTTGAGGCTGATTAATATTTTAAGTTATGGCTATTTCTCTGCCTGACTGCCCTTTATCTTTATTTCTACATTCCTTAGCTTTTGCAATCATCCTGCTTGGGCTTGTTTCTTTCTCTCTCTAATCATGGAGGGCCTCAAAGGCCACAGTATATTTCCACAGTCTTTTTCTTAATCACTAAGAAGCCGGGGACACACTGGGACTTCTCTCATCAGGAAGGCGTCTACCTGGGTTGCTCAGTTCCAGTTTCACGTTTTTATCTAATAAACAGTATTTTACCTGCGGGACATCTAAGTTCCTATCTCTCTTGCTTGCAGGAAGAGCTACAGAATCATATACCCTTAATGTAAGAGGCTGTCAATATTGTGAATTCCTTTATACATATTTAGAAGGGTTTTTAAACAATTAATGGCAATTAATGCATCATGCAGAATCATTGTCAAGTACATTTCTTAAGCATCTATTTGCATGGGATTCTATCCTAGGCATTATACAAAACAAAATAAGCATGTAGTTAATATCTGCAACTTAAGATACAATTGCTTTTCATAATTCTAAATTAATGTTTCTGTTTATTTCTCCCCCTCAACATTTGTGATTAGCTCCCAGGCCTTCATTTCCATGTAGCTTAAGCCATTGTAATTTATTGGCTTTTTAGAATGCTTTTCAAAATATAATTATGCTTGGTATCCACCTTTCCCTCACAGCCACTTCCAATCCGTCAGTGAGTTCTGCATGTCCTATCTCCAAAACATAGCTAGGATGTATTCTCTCCTTGTCTAGGACCACCTCCCTAACCAGGTACTCATATCTCCTGCTGAGAATAACTGCAATGGTCTCTTCAGGTGGGCATTGCCCCATGCAGCCTATCCCCCACACTGCTACAAGAGTGATGTGTTTTCAATAGATCTCAGTGGGTCTCTCCAAGCCCCTTCATTATCAGTTGACCATTTTACTACTTATTTCACTGAGAAAATGGAAGCAAATCAAACAGAAAGTCCACAAAGTTCTGCCACCGCATCTAACCACATACCTATGTACACACTCACCATTCTGCCTTCCCACCTGTTACTCCAGATGAATTGTTTCAGTTGCTATCTAAAGACAACCATCTTGTCTGGAAGATCTCATTCATTCTTACCTTCTTGATGACATTGCTCCAATGATTCTCTCCTCTCCAGAATCAACAGTTTTTCCTTTTCTGTTGGATCATCTCCATCAACAAATAAACACTATAATCTATCACTCCATTTTAAAAAAAGATTCTCCCTAAACCTTACCTACTCACCTCCCTAAACCACTGCTCCCTCAACATCAAACTTCTCCCCTGGACTTTAGATTCATGTATTCAACTCTTCATGTAACACCTCACATAGACATCTAAAAGGCATCTCAAAGGTAACATATCCAAACTGAGCTCCTAATCTACCCCCATACCTGTTCTTTTGCAGTCTTCATCATCTCAGTGAATGGTAACTCCAACCTTCCAGCTGCTCAAATCAAAAACCTTGCCTCCTGTCTTTGTCTCATCAGCAAATCTCTTGTCCTGTCACTGCAGCTACTTCTGGACTTCATCCACTGTACTGCTACTACCCTGCCGCAAGCTACCAACCTTCATTTTCTAAATCAGCCTCCCTACTACTTTTATCCTTCAATCTATTGCCAACACAGCAGGCAGAGTAATCCTTTAAATGTAAGTTAGACGATGGCTCGCCTCTGCTCAAAATTCTGCAGTGACTCCCCATCTCATGCAGAGTGACATTCAGAGTCCTTATAATGGTGTAATATTCCCTGCATGACCTAAGCTTCAGTTACCTTTCTGACCTCATCACCTTCTATTCTCCTTATGCATTTCACTCCAGCTATACTGGTCTGCTAGTATTTCTTAAACATGCCAAGAATGCTTCTGCCTCAGGATCTTCGCACTTGCTCTTCCCTCTGCATGGAAAGTTCACCCTCTAAATATCCTAATATCCTGGATACTTTCTCACCTTCAGATCTTAGCCCAAATTCACCTCTCAGTGAGAACTTCCCTGGTTCCCTGCATGAATTTACACTTCCCCCATTTCCACAAACCAGACACTGTTTTCCTGCTCTGCTTCATTTCCCACTATAGTAACTACATAATTTAACATACTCTGCATTAGCTTCATGAGGTCAGGGAGATTTTTGTCTGTTTTGTACACAGTACCTTCATGCATAGAATAGTCCCTTAAATAGTATTAGTGAAATGAATGAAAGTTTGTTTTAAAAGTTAATGCCTGATGTTGATGCGGGTACAGGGCAAAAGTTACTGTCATATTCTGCTGATTAAAATATAAATTTCAACAACTTTCTGGTGGCCAATTAGTAACTAAGGATCCAAAATCCTAAAAACAGATACTATTCAGCTCAGCAACTACACTTTTATGATTGAACCAAGAAAAGTCTCATGGATATTTGTGGGGAAAGTTTGTATAATAATGCTTATTGCAGGACTTTGTAATAGCAAAAAAATGGAAATAATCATAAAAATCAAACAAAAGAGATTTGGTAGGATAAACTACAGTGCAGTACACTTGTATGGTTAAATTTTATTCACCTAGTCTTGATTAAATTTTAGAAAATCATATAACAATGTGCAAAGCTGTTAACAATAGATACAATATAATAAAATCAAATTTTGCTAGATAAAAACATATACATAGAAAATGACTGGGAGTAGATATCTCTGTTTATCTCTGGATTATGGGATTATACATAGTTTTATTTCCTTTTGTCTGTATTTTCTTTCTCTTATTGAAGTATAGTTGACTTACGATGTTGTGTGAGCTTCTGGTACATAGCAAAGTGATTCAGATATACACTGGGTTGACCAAAAATGTCACTGGAGTTTTTTTAAAGATTTATGTATTTATTTTTATTTTTTGGCTGTAGTGAGTCTTCATTGCTGCACATGGCTTTCTCTAGTTGCAACGAAAGGGGTTTATTCCTCATTGCAGTATGTGGGCTTCTCATTGTGGTGGCTTCTCTTATTTCAGAGCAGGGACTCTAGCTGTGGGTTGCAGTAATTGCTGCATGTGGGTTCAACAGTTGCTGCTCAGGGGTGCTAAAGCACAGGCTCAACAGCTGGGGCTCAGGGGCTTAGTTGCACCAAGGCATGTGGAATCTTCCCAGACCAGGGATCGAACCAGTGTCCCTTGAACTGCAAGGCAGACTCTTTAACCACTGGACCACCAGGGAAAGCCCCAGTATTCTAGTTTTCCTGTAAGATGTTACAGAAAAATCCAAACGAACTTTTTGGCCAAGCCAGTATATATTTTTTTCATATTCTTTTCTATTGTAATTCATTATAGAATATTGAATATAGTACCCTGTGCAATACAGTAGGACCTTGCAGTTTATCTATTTTTTAAGTATTTAGTTTCTTTTTTAGTATTTATTTATTTATTTGGCTGTGCATGCAGGATCTTTAGTTGTAGCATGTGGAATCTTTTCTTTAGTTGTGGGATGTGAACTCTTAGTTGCAGCATGTGGGATCTAGTTCCCTAACCAGGGATTGAACCTGGGGCCCCTGTGTTGGTACCGCAGAATCTTAGTCACTGGATCACCTGAGAAGACTCTGTTGATTTAGTTTATATATGGTAGTTTGTATCTGCTAATCTCAAACTCCTCATTTATCTCTCTCACACTGCCTTTCCCCTTTGGTAACTGTAAGTTTGTTTCCTATATCTGTTAATCTGTTTCGCAAATAAGTTTGTGTCACAACTTAAATTCGACATATAAGTGATATCATATGGTGTTTGCCTTGCTCTTTTGACTTACTTCACTTAGCATGATAATCTCTAGGTCGATCCATGTTGCTGAAAATTGCATATTTCATTCTTTTTTATGGCATAGTAGTATTCCATTATGTATCTGTACTATATATACCACATCTTTACCTGTTCATCTGTTGATGGACACTTAGGTTGTTTTCATGTCTTGGCTATTTTAAATAGTGCTGCTATGAATATTGGGGAGCATGTATCTTTTAAAATTAGAGTTTTCCTCAAATATATGCCCAGGAGTGGGATTCCTAGACATATGACAGTTCTATTTTAAGTTTATTGAGGAACTTTCATACTGTTTTCCATAGTGACTGCACCAATTTACATTCCTACCAACAGTGTAGGAGAGTTTGTTTGTCTTTATTTTCTTAACTGGCTATAATGAATAGGTTCAGTTCAGTTCAGTTGCTCAGTCATGTCCAACTCTTTGCAACCCCATGGACTACAGCACACCAGGCTTCCCTGTCCATCACCAACTCCTGGAGCCTACTCAAACTCATCAGTGATGCCATCCAATCATCTCATCCTCTGTCATCCCCTTCTCCTGCCTTCAATCTTTCCCAGCATCAGGGTATTTTCAAATGAGTCTGTTCTTTGCATCAGGTGGCCAAAGTATTGGAGTTTCAGTTTCAGTATCAGTCCTTCCAATGAATATTCAGATCTGGTTTCCCTATGATGGACTGGTTGGATCTCCTTGCTGTCCAAGGGACTCTCAAGAGTCTTCTCCAATACCACAGTTCAAAAGCATCAATTCTTTGGCACTCAGCTTTCTTTATAGTCTAACTTTCACAACCACACGTGACTACTGGAAAAACCATAGCTTTGACTAGATGGACCTTTGTTGGCAAAGTAATGTCTCTGCTTTTTAATATGCTGTCTAGGCTGGTCATAGCTTTCCTTCCAAAGACCAAGCGTCTTTTAATTTCATGGCTGCCATTACCATCTGCAGTGATTTTGGAGCCCCAAAAAATAAGTCTGTCACTGTTTCCATTGTTTCCCCATCTATTTGCCATGAAGTGATGGGACCAGATGCCATGATCTTAGTTTTCTGAATGTTGAGTTTTAAGCCAACTTTTTCACTCTCTTCTTTCACTTCCATCAAGAGGCTCTTTAGTTCTTCTTCGATTTCTGCCATAAGAGTGGTGTCATCTGTGTATCTGAAGTTATTGATATTTCTCCTGGCAATCTTAATTCCAGCTTGTGCTTCATCCACTATAGTAAGAAAATGACATAATGACAAGTTAATATTTACTGAGCATTAACAATATGCCATATACTTATACATGCCATCTCATTTAATTCTCAAAGAGACATTATGAAGTATTGTCTTAGTCAGTTTGATCTGCTGTATCAAAAATAGCATAGATTGGATGGCTTATAAACAATAGAAATTTATTTTTCACAGTTCTGGAGTCTTGGAAGTCCAAGATCAAGGCACGTATCTGGTGTCTGATGAGAGCCTTCTTCCTGGTTCATAGACACCAACTTCTCACTGTGTTCTCACATGGCTGAAGGGGAGGGAGATCTCTCTGGGGGTCCTTTTTTTAATGACATGAATCCCAACCTTCGTGGGTTCATCACCTCTGAAATGCCCCACCTCCAAATACTATTATATTAGGGATTATTTCAACAGATGAATTTGGAGTGATGTGACTTCAACATCACCCCCTAGTCTACTTGGTGTAAGCTGGGACAGAATATCACAAATGATTACTGTAAACATCTCAGGACCTACGTAATCACCTTTGTGGCTAGGGTTAATGAATTAGGAGACTCCAGAATTACAACCATATAAATAGAATATGCAAATGTGAAGAGTATTTATAGCATATCAACTAAAAATTCACTTTTTGTGAGATCTCTATCACAAGTAAGATAGCAAATGTGAATAACAGGTTTAAGGCCAAGGGTTAATCATTCCTACTGAAGAGTGCATGATAAGGTGAGATAATCTATTTCTATATAGCTACAAAAGACCTCCAGCCTTTTTCATACTATATTAAATATGAAACAATGGCTAGTTTTAAGAAGGAGAAAATATTCGTTGCAGTTAATGCATGTTAAAAAAAAAACACCACCTCAAGGGAGGGACCAAGATGGTAACATAGGAGGCTCCTAAACTTCCCTCCTTCCATGGACACACCAAATGTACAACTTCATGCAATGCAATTCCGAGAGAATTCCAGAAACTAACTGAGTGACTCCTACAACACAGGGAAAATGAGAAAATAACTACAACAAAACAAGTGGGATAGGCTGAGATATATCCTTGCCATAAACTCCACCCTAGGCACAGACCCACACAATCAGGAGGGAACCCTAAACTCCCAGTTTCTCCCTGAGGAGCAAAGAACTTGAACTGTGCATCTATTGCTCTACCTTTTAAAGATCATATCAGAGGGATGGGTCCAAAAACACATATCTCTGAAAGCCAATAGGGCTTGGGTTAACAGGACCCACAAAGCTATAACAAACAAAAAAGCAGTTCTTAGCAGGAGTATTAGCACTCACCACATGTACTCTCACCAGGGCTCAGTGCAGAGAAGCAGGCAAAACTGTCCATTACCTAGTTTTTCTCTGGACATTTTTTCCTGGCTTAAACACATACTTTACTAGTTACTGCTGAACGTCTATGCCGACCAGCCCGCATTGGACGATGACAGCAGTACTCCTCAGTATTCTTTGGGACATCGATGGGTCTTGGCACACCCTCAAAGAATAAGGATGGTTCCTGGACAATCACAGAAGTTTGAGAAGCAACCAGGAACTTGGACCAGGCTGATTCACAAGGTTCATGTCCTACATGAGACCAGTCTATTAAGACTGGGGAAGGTGGCTCTTTTATCTAACATAGGAAAACCAACACAGAGAGCCAAGGAAAATGAAGGAACAGGGAAATGTGTTCCAAACAAGAGAACAAAATAAATCTCCAGAAATTGATCCTATTGAAATGGAGATAAATCCTGATAGTTCAAAATAATTGCTAAAAAAAATGCTCACCAGGATCATAAGATCAATTCATGAACAACAAAGAGATAGAAAATATTTCAAAGTACCAAAGAGAAATCATAGAGCTGAAGAATACAGTAACTAAACTGAAAAAAAATCAATCAGTTCAGTTCAGTCGCTCAGTCATGTCCGACTCTTTGTGACCCCATGGACTACAGCATGCCAGGCTTCCCTGTCCACCAACTCCCAAAGCTTGCTCAAACTCATGTCCATAGAGATGGTGATGCCATCCAACCATCTCATTCTCTGTCGGCCCCTTCTTCTCCCACCTTCAATCTTTCCCAGCATCAGGGTCTTTTCAAATGAGTCAGTTCTTCGCATCAGGTGGCCAAAGTATTGGAGTTTCAGCTTCAGCATCAGTCCGTCCAATGAATATTCAGGACTGATTTCCTTTAGGACTGACTGGTTGGATCTCTTTGCAGTCCAAGGGATTCTAACGAGTCTTCTCCAACACCACAGTTCAAAAGCATCAATTCTTCAGCACTCAGCTTTCTTTATAGTCCAGCTCTCACATCCATACATGACTACTGGAAAAACCATAGCTGTAACTAGATGGACCTTTGTTGGCAAAGTAATGTCTCTGCTTTTTAATATGCTGTCTAGGTTGGTCATAGCTTTTCTTCCAAGGAGCAAGCATCTTTTAATTTCATGGCTGCAGTCACCATCTGCAGGGATTTTGGAGCCCAAAAAAATAAAGTTTTTCACTGTTTCCATTGTTTCCCCATCTATTTGTCATGAAGTGATGGGACTGGATGCCATGACCTTAGTTTTCTGAATGTTGAGTTTTAAGCCAACTTTTTCACTCTCCTCCTTCACCTTCATCAAGAGGCTCTTTAGTTCTTCTTCACTTTCTGCCATAAGGGTGGTGTCATCTGCATATCTGAGGTTATTGATATTTCTCGTTCAGAGTCAGACTAGATCATTCAGAAGAAAGGATCAGTGAACTTGAAAACAGGGAAGTGGAATTCATTCCATCAGAACAGTAAAAGGAAAGAGAATGAAAAAGAGTGAAGATAATTCAAGGGACTTTTTGGTATAATACCAAAAATACCTATATATGAACTATAGAGATGTGAGAGAGAAAAGGAGCAGAACACTTATTCAGGGAAATAATGGCTTAAAGAATACTAAATAGGATGAATGAACATAAACAGACCCAAATTATAATTAAACCATCAAAAGTTGAGGACAAATGGGGCAAAGACAGCCTCTTCAATAAATGGTGCTGGGGAAACTGGACAACTACATGTAAAAGAATGAAGTTAGAACACTTCCTAACACCATCAGTTCAGTTCAGTTCAGCTCAGTCGCTCAGTCATGTCCGTTATGGTCATGGGGTCAGTTATGACCCCATGAATTGCAGCACTCCAGGCCTCCCTGTCCATCACCAACTCCCGAAGTTCACCCAAACTCATGTCTATTGAGTCGGTGATGCCATCCAGTCATCCCATCCTCCATCGTCCCATCCTCCATCGTCCCCTTCTCCTCCTGCCCCCAATCCCTCCCAGCATCAGAGTCTTTTCCAAGGAGTCAACTCTTCGCATGAGGTGGCAAAGTATTGGAGTTTCAGCTTTAGCATCAGTCCTTCCAAAGAACACCCAGTACTGATACACAAAGATAAACTCAAAATGGATTAAAGACTTAAACGTAGGATCAGAAACTATAAAACTCTTACAGGAAAACATAGGCAGAACACTCAATGACATAAATCAAAGCAAGATCCTCTATGACCCACTTCCTAGAGTAATGGAAATAGAAACCAAAGTAAACAAGTGGGACCTGATTAAACTTAAAAGCTTTTGCACAGCAAAAGAAACTATAAGCAAGGTGAAAAGACAGCCCTCAGAATGGGAGAAAATAATAGCAAATGTAACAACTGACAAAGGACTAATTTCCAAAATACACAAGCAGCTCATACAGCTCAATACCAGAAAAACAAACAACCCAATCAAAGAGTGGGAAAAAAGACCTAAACAGACATTGCTCCAAAGAAGACATACAGATGGCTAACAAACACATGAAAAGATGCTCAACATTGCTCTTTATTAGAGAAATGCAAATCAAAACTACAATCAGATATCACCTCATACCAGTCAGAATGGCCATCATCAAAAAGTCTACAAACAATACATGCTGGAGAGGGTGTGGAGAAAAGGGAACGCCCTTGCACTGTTGGTGGGAATGTAAATTGGTACAGCCACTATGGAAGATTCCTTTAAAAGTATGGAGATTCCTTAAAAAAAAAAAAAAAAAAAAAAACTAGGAATAAAACCACCATGCTGCTGCTGCTAACTCACTTCAGTCGTGTCCAACTCTGTGCAACCTCACAGATGGCAGCCCACCAGGCTCCCCTGTCCCTGGGATTCTCCAGGCAAGAACACTGGAGTGGGCTGCCATTTCCTTTTCCAATGCATGAAAGTGAAAAGTGAAAGTGAAGTCACTCAGTCGTGTCTGACTCTTAGCGACCTCATGGACTGCAGCCTACCAGGCTCCTCCATCCATGGGATTTTCCAGGCAAGAGTACTGGAGTGGGTTGCCATTGCTTTCTCCACCATATGACCCAGCAGTCCCACTCATAGGCATATACCCTGAGGAACCCCAAAATTAAAAAAACACAAGTATCCCATTGTTCATTGCAACACTATTTACAATAACTAGAACATGGAAGCAATCTAGACGTCCCTCGACAGATGAATGGATAAAGAAGTTGTGGTCCATATACAAAATGGACACAATGGACAATTTTACTCAGCCATAAAAAGGAATGCATTTGAGTCAGTTCTAATGAGGTGGAGGAATCTAGAACCTATTATACAGAGTAAAGTAAGTCAGAAAGAGAGAAATACTGTATTCTAACACATATATATGAAATCTAGAAAAACAGTACTGAAGAATTTATTTACAGGGCAGCAATGGAGAGACAGACATAGAAAATAGACTTATGGACATGGGGAGAGGGGAGAAGAGGGTGAGACATATGGAAAGAGTAACATGGAAACTTACATTACCATATGTAAAATAGAGAGCCAAGGGGAATTTGCTGTATGTCTCAGAAAACTCAAACAGGGGCTCTATTTCAACCTAGAGGGGTTGGATGGGGAGGGAGATTCAAAAGGGAGGAGATATATGTATACCTATGGCTGATTCATGTTGAGGTTTGACAGAAGACAACAAAATTCTGTAAAGCAATTATCCTTCAATAAAAAAATAATTTTTTTTAAAAAGTTGAGGACAAAAGAAGAATCTTAAAAGCAGCAAGGGAAAAACAATTTGTTATATACAAAGGAATTCTCTTAAGACTATGATCGTATTTTCAGCAGAGACCTTGCTGGCTAGAGGGAGTAGGATGATTATTTAAAGTGCTGAAATTAAAAACCAAGAATACTCTACCTGGCAAAGTTGTCCTTTACCTTAGAATTGAAGGAGAGATAAAGAGTTTTCAGACAAAAGCTGAAGGAGTTCATCAACACTAGACCAGTCTTACAAGAAATGTTAAAGCAAGTTTATCAAGTTTAAATAAAAGCATACTAATTAATAACAGAAAACACACAAATGTATAAAATGTAAAAATGTACTGGTAAAGGTAAATGTATAAATTCAGAATATGCTAAGATTGTAACAGTTATGAGTAAGTCACTTATAACTCTAGTATAAACATTAAAAGACAAAAGCATTAAAAATAACCATAACTACAATAATTTCTTCATAGATACACAATATAAAAAGATGTAAATTGCAACATCAAAAACATGAAAGGTGGGAGAGATGTGAAAATATAGAGCTTTTGTATGCATTAGAATTTAAGTCATTATCAATTTTAAACTAACCATTTTAACTGTAAGATGTTTTATGTAAGCCTTATGGTAACCACAAGGCAAAAAACTACGGCAGAGATACAAGATAAAAAGTAAGGAATCAAAACATACCACTATAGAAATATACCAAAGTACAAAGGAAGAGAGCAAGAGAAGAAAAAAGGAACTACAAACATCCAGAAAATAAGTTATAAAATGGCAATATTTACTCCATAATTAAGTATAAATGGACTAGAATATAGCCAATATTTTAATGACTATAAATAGAATATAATCTATAAAATTTTTGAATCAAATATTATATATTGGAAACTAATGTAATATTATTATAAGTTAATTATGCCTCAATAAAATTAAATAAATATATAAATAAAAATTTTTTTAATCTAAATAGACTAGATTCTCCAATCAAAAGACAAAGAGTAGCTGAATGAAATTTTTTTTAAAAATCCAACTATAACCTGCCTACAAAAGATTCACTTCTGCTTTATAGACACACATAGACTGAAAGTGAAGGGATGGAAAAATATATTCCATGTAAATAAAAATAGAAAGAGAGGAGGGTTAGTTACCTTTACATCTGACAAAATACACTTTAAACGAAAAATTGTAACAAGAAACAGAGAAGATCACTATATAATTATAAAAGGACCAATTCATCAGAAGATATAACAATTATAAATAATGTATAATGTACATTTAGGTACATCAAAGCACCTTATTGTATAAAGCAAATATTTAACAGATCTGAAAGGAGAAATAGAAAGTGATACAATAATATAGGGAACTTCAATACCCCACTTTCATCAATGGATAGATTACCCAGATGGAATATCAGTAAGGCAACACTGGACTTAAACTACACACTAAGCTAACAGACATATATAGAACATTCCATCTAACAGCAGCAGAATACACATTCTTCTCAAGTGCACATGGAACATTTTCCAGGATAGATCATGTGTTAGGACACAAAATATGTGTTAATATATTTAAGAAGATTGAAATCATATCAAGCATCTTTTCCAGCCACAATGGTACAAAACTGGAAATCAATTAAAAGAAAAAAACTGAAAAATTCACAAATATATGAAGATTAAACAACATGCTCCTGAGCAACCAACAGGACAAAGAAGAAATCAAAAGGAAAACTAGAAAACATCTTAAGACAAATGAATATGGAAGCAAATAACATACCAAAACTTAAAGGGTGCAGCAAAAGCAGTTTTAAGAGGGAAGTTTATAGCAATAAATTCCCATACTAAGAAAAAATAAATATCTCAAACAACTTAACTTTACACCTCAAAAACTGAAAAAGAACAAACTAACCCAAAGTTAGTAGAGGAAAGGAAGTAGCAAAGATCAAAATAGAAATAAATGAAAAAGAGGCTAAAAAGACTAAAGGAAAAAATCCTTCAAACTAAGATCAAGTTCTTTGACAAGATAAATGAAATAGACATAGTGTAGCTAGATTAAGAAAAACAGAAAAAAAGACTCAAATAGATAAAATTGAAATGAGACAGAAGACATTACAACTAATAACACAGAAACAGTAAGGATCATAAGAAGCTACTATAAACAATTATATGTCAACAATTAGCTAACCTAGAAAGTGAATAAATTCCTAAATACATATAACCTACCACAACTGACTCATGAAGAAACAGAAAATCTGAAATGACCAATTGCTAATAGATTAAATCAGTGTTCAAAACCTTCTCCAACACATAAAAAAGTAGATGACTGCACTAGTGAATTCTACAAAACATTTCAAGAAGAATTAATACCAACCCTTCCCAAACTCTTCCAAAAAAACAGGAGAGGGGAACATTTCCCAATCTCATTTTACAAGAACAGTATTAGTCTGCTATCAAAGACCTGGGAAAAACACTGTTAAGAAAAGAAAGTTATAGGCCAATGGCCCTTATGAACACATATGCAAAAATCCTCAAAAAATATTAGCAAACCAAATTCAGTAGTACTTTGAAAGGGTCATACACCATGATCAAGTAGGAAGTGAAAAGAAGCTCAACATCACTAATCATCATCAAAATATAAGTCAAAATCACTAGGAGATATCACCTCATACATATTAGGATGTGAGGTGATATCTATTATTAAAAAGAGAAGACAGACTTCCCTGGTGCTCCAATCCAGGGGACATGGATTTGAGCCCTGTTCCAGGAAGATTCCACATGCTGCAGAGCAACTAAGCCCATGCACCTCGACTACTGAAGCCCAGATGCAGCAACAAAGACCCAGGGCAGCCAAAATTAATTAAAATTTTACATAAATAAAAAGATAAGAGATAACAAATGCTGGCAAGGATATGAAGAAAGGGAAACTTCTGTACATACTTGGTGGAAATGTAAAGTTGGTACAGCTTCCATGAAGGTTCCTCAGGAAACTAAAACTAGAACTACCATATGATCCATCAATTCCACTTCTGCATATATATCCAAAGGAAATAAAATCACCATCTAGAAAAGATGTTTGTACTTCCATGTTCATTGCAGTATTATTGAGAATAGCCTATGTACCCATCGATAAATGAACGGATATAGGGAATGGATTGAAAAAATATTATTCCGTCTTATACAAAGAGTAAAATCCTCCATACATGACAACAAGGATGAACTTGGAGGACTTTATGCTAAGTGAAATAAGCCAAACAGAGAAAGATACATACTGCACAATATCATTTATATGTGAATTTTTAAAGTTAAATTCATAGAAACATAGAGTTGAATGATGATTTCCAGGGTCTGGGGGGTTGGGGAAATAGAATTTGATAAAAGTGTACAAAATTTCAGTTTAAAGATGATTAAGGTCTGAGGAACTACTGTATAACATGGTGTCTACAGTTGATAACACTTTAAATAATTAAAATTTGTAAAGAGTGTAGAATCTAAGTGTTCTCACCCAAAAAAGAAAAGATAAATAAATATGTGAGGTGAGAATCCTTTCACAATGTATGTCTCCATCAATTCATCATGTATACTTTAAATACATTACAATCTTTTTTGTTAATTATACCTCAATGGGGGGCTTTCCTGGTGGCCCAGTGGTAAAGAATCCACCTGCCAATGCAGGAGACACAGGTTTGATCCATGGATCAGGAAGATCCCTGGAGAAGGAAATGGCAACCCACACCAGTATTCTCGTCTGGAGAATTCCATGGACAGAGGAGCCTGATGGGCTACAGTCCATGGGGTCGCATAAGAGTTGGACATGACTTAGCAACTAAACAACAAAACACCTCAATAGAACTGAAGAAAAAAAGAAAACATCACTTCTTCATTATGCAGTTACCTTCTTCCAAGGAGCTGAAGTCACTTGAATCCACGCATTCAAAGCAAATGGCAAATACACTGGGCCAATTCTACATACAAAAAGTTATGGCAATAATTCGCAGAAAATTTATCCAGATCACTGTAAGTTTTAATTGAGCCCATTATGTTGCTAACACTGTTAGAGCCTCTAGGAGTAACAGACAAAAAGAGAAAGGGAGACAGGGAATAGAAAGAAGAGAAGTAGCATGTTCTTGTCCTAAAGGAGCTTGTAATGCACTGGGGAACCCCTCAGAATGTTAGTTTGAAAATGAGCAAGTACCAGATTCTCAGTTGGTCCCTCCGCCTTCACTTCTCACTGCACTCTATCCATTCACCATACAGCATACAGCAATCTGAATGATTGCTTAAAAACCTAAATCAGAGCTTGTACTGTGAAACTGAATATCTTGTCATAGCTTCCTATTTCACTTACCAGGAAAAAAAGAAAAAGTACAGTCCTCACAAAGGCTTAGATGTCCGAGACCTGCCAACTTCTGAGACCCCATCTCCTACCACACATCTTCACTTTCGCTAGCCTCAGACCGACTGGTCTTCTTTCTATTCCTCAGTCATCCAAGCTCTTACCTACCTTTGGGCCTTTGTACTGACCAGTCCCTCCCCTGACACAGCTGGCTGCTGGTTTTCAGTAGGCTCTTAGATCCTGTGTTGCCCACGGAAAAAGCCTTCCCTAACCGTGCAGCATAAGCCAGCCACTCATCCCACTTGCCACACTCTCTGACATGCGTTTTCTTCGCAGCGCTTTTCACCATCTGAAACTGTCATATGTACTTGTGTCCTTATTTATTGCTTGTTTCCTCCTACTAGAAACTCAACTATACGAAAATACAAACCATGCCTGTGTTGTTACTCACCACACATACTTGGCTTCAATAACTATTTTTGAATGGAAGGCAGACAGAAAGGAGCATGTTAGTGTTGACTATAAAGTTATCCAAGAAGACTCCAAGAATTCAATGGGCCTTGAAAGACAGATAGTGGTAAACTGCTCAGAATCTGATCAGGTTAACTCTCCTTCACTCTTTCCCACTAAAGCCTATATCCCTCAGCATCTGAAAAAGTCAAAGTAACCCAGAAAGCACGTGCCAAATGCTTATTGAATTGAATAGCTATTTTTGAACAATCCCACGTGGTGTATATCACTTGAATAGAAGACTGGTATTGGGTTCACAGAGGTTTTTCTAGTTCAGGGCAGCAGTGTCCCAGATAGAGCCTGCTCTATGTCTAGAGTAAGGACAAAATGAAGCAGAGCTACAGGTAACCCAAACTGGTGTTGCTATAAACAAGGAAAAGAAATATACTCCAAGTGAGCTCCTTTCCCTCTCTAACTCTCAAGCCTAACTCTACAAAAATACATACAATATGCAGTATCTTCAAATTTTGTGACTTAAATGCTGTACTGTTTGCCTTAGGTAAGTTTTTGGCTCCTGTGTCATGCTTTTATTTCTGGGAATGCTTACTTAGCAAAGAAAAGAAATCTAAGGCTTAATGTCTCTCTCCATTAGATATCCATATTCCAAAGTTTTAAATTGCACCCCGTTTCCATCCCATGGTCCCTAACACTCTGTCATTTCAACCACAACCAGATGGGATACCAAAGGGGATTACATGTTCATTTGGAATGAGATATGTGCAGAAAACCCCTTAAGAAACTAAGATCCTTTTTCTATTCATTAATAATAATGTACAAGAAAAGAAAAGGGCAAATGGAAGAGCAGCAAGAAGCGTTTATTAGTTGTTTGGGAACTAGGGACTTGGCAGATCTTCTCTGGTATGACAACAGGTCTTGAGCCTAGTGTTTGTCAGACTAAGACTAAAATTGCAATGCCTTTTTACTTGACATATTATGTCCTAGAAAAAAACTCCAAGGAACAACTTGCTAAATATATTTTATGTCTAAAATATATAAAACTGTGTCAAATCTTAGCTTGCACAGCTATAGCTAATTAATTTGTGTATGTGATAAAGTGTTTAAAAATACTTACAAAATTATTTTTTTAACTTTTGAAAATCAAAAAGTAGTCACACACAAATATACTTTTGATTTGGAGAGGGCACATATGATTTGCCACATAAGTGACAAAAGATTAAATTCTTATGTAAAACACAGTTTAAATTAATTAGAAAAAGACAACTCACAATAATCGATAACTGAACAATATGAAAAAAGCAACTGACACAAGAAGAAATTCAAATGTCCTGCTAACATTTATTCATCTTTTCCTTAATCAGTCAACAAATATTTATTGAGTACCAAATATGTACCTGGTATTACCCAAGACACCAAACTGATTGATGAGCAAAAACTGGCCCTGTTTTGAAAGAACTCATAATATATTAAACCCAATTCATAATCAAAGAAATTCAAATTAAAATGGTGTCTTACCTATTAATTCCTTAAATTTACATTCTATAAATTCAGCAAGATACACTAAGTAGTTTAAATTTTTTCACATGCTTATCTTGCTAATTCCATACCTGGGCATTTTTCCTAAGGGAATAATCAGAAAGATGCAAACAGACTATGTGTAACTATGTTAATTGTGCTATTCTGGGATCCACCTTAATGTTCAACGATTGGTAATGTTTTCTGGAAATTTTTTATGTCATTAGAAAATTCTCAGAAAAAAAGTGTGGCTGAAAAAAAAAATCATACAAAACTGGAATACCAATAGCATAATATCGATGCACAAATATATCCATATTCTACATTTTCTAAAGTTAAAGTGTTAGTCTAATATTAAGGAAAAAGTGTTTTTAAAATAACCAACAACCAACATAAATCCTTTTAACAAGGATGCCATCTTATAAGGATGCCATCTTGTTTGCCAAATAAACCGTCTAAATATTCTCTTTTCAGTGTTCACAATTTGAATCTATTTTGGAGTATACAGAGGCTAGGAAAATCCTAATGTTAGAAGCAATACAAATCAACCCTCTTAGTTGTCTGACAATAAAATGCTGCATTATTTAAATTGTTCTGAAAGGAAAGTTCAAAGTTTAGCTTGACAGTCACCTCTGCCTTTATACAATAAACACAGCCTATAGCACCATTTAAAAACCACAGACCACCGACTTGGACTCAGGACCGGGATTTTCTCCGTTTAGCCCTGACCCTCAAAGGTCCCCAGCGCCACGCCGTCTGCAGATGGCATACCCCCAAAGGGAAGCGCGCGACTCCACTTCCTGCCTGGGGGCGGCACTTGGGGCCCTCGCAGGGATTTCAGAAACCTGTTCGAGCCGTTTCTTGTAGGGCTGAACCTTGTAATTTGGTAAACATTTATTTAGCTCTCTGAGAACTCCGAACTAATCACTGCCACTTCTCTTTAATAATAAATGGTGAACTTCAAACGCAGCAGAATCAACCAACTCATCAGCGCTCGCCGGGAGGTGCAAAACTGCAGCCGGCCAGCGGACATGAAAGACTGAACATTTCCTGTTCCAGCCCCCGGCGGCCCAGAATAAACTTAAACCAAGTGGGAAGATGTTGGTGCGGTCGCCCCCAGCGCGCGGGCCGCGGGAGCTCGAGATCCATCTGTCCGAGGCCGGGCGCGCCGCCCCTTCCCCTTTCGCCCCAGGAACCCTCAAAGCCCGCAGCTCTGCCGGCTCCACAATCTGGGCTGCTGCCCTTCTGGGCTTTTTATGCTGCCTTTTAAATGTGTTGTTCAGCTGCAAGCCAATTAGCCCTTTCCGTTTGCCCGGGGAGCGGTGGGAGCGCTCGGAGCGCCCCTCACTAGCGGAAACGCAACGGCTCCCTCGGCGGAGCTCCCGGGCTCAGAAGGGAGTCGGTACGCCTGGCGGCGTTGACGCCAGCCTTCCAGGGTTTGGTCCTCAGTCTTTTTTAATATACTAGAAAAGACAAGAGTCTCCCCTTTTAATGGTTTCATTTTGTAATGTGAGAAACAAACTTTAAGGTCCATCCTATACACTCGTATTTGATTCAACAAAGCTACACGGTCCCACCTTCATCCACTGCTGATTTGGAAATGCTATCAAGCCTTTGGAAATACTAAAAGATTTTTCTCCCAGACACAGGGATAAAGATAATGACCTGACTCATATTTGTCTAAAATTCTGTTTATCCAAGATGTATTTTTGAATTCTGGACTGCCCATTCTGATGAAGGCACGAGTGTTTGAGGTAGAGCTGACTCTAAATTTCTGATAAACCATAATAAAGCTTTGAATGAGAAATGTTTTACCCGCAATGTATTCTTTATTTTGTATAATTATTTCATCTGTGTATAATGGAGACCCAAACAGATCTGAAGTCCGATTTGTTCTCAAACTTAACACATTTCTGTTAATTTTTTTAAAAATGAATTAATTTAGAAGAAGTTGCTGGAACCATAGGGGTTGGTGTTAAAATAGCTGCGCATCATTCTCAAAGAGCCCTGCTAAATGTACTTTCAATTTTACTCAATAATCCCTAGATATGGAGAGGAGATGAGAAGCACTTGATCTCTAACGGCTCACAGAAGCGACCCTGCGTGCATTTTCAGTGATGAGCTTGGAGTGCCCCTCTGTGGAACGAGGTGAGCACTACAATTTCTCTCACTGGTGAGATTATGGTTGCTGCTGACTTGGACGGAGAAGGCAATGGCAACCCACTCCAGTACTCTTGCCTGGAAAATCCCATGGACGGAGGAGCCTGGTAGGCTGCAGTCCATGAAGTCGCTAAGAGTCGGACACGACTGAGCGACTTCACTTTCACTTTTCACTTCCATGCATTGGAGAAGGAAATGGCAGCCCACTCCAGTGTTCTTGCCTGGAGAATCCCAGGGACGGGGGAGCCTGCTGGGCAGCCATCTATGGGGTCGCAGAGTCCGACACGACTGAAGCGACTTAGCAGCAGCAGCAGCTGACTTGGAAACCTTGTAGTTCTTCACTTCTGCACACATGAGGGCAGATGTTACTTTACTGTTAAAATCTGTGAGTTTAGTCTCACTCCTTTTCTTCCATGAAACATAAATACACAAGTGAATGAATGAATGAATCCTTTTGTCTTTCTTTCAAAAGCTTTGCATTTATTTTCTTGCAAAACCCATAGCCGTGTTAGTCCCCATTCTGACATTTAAAAGCAGATAGAATGAAATGACAAGGAGCACAAATAGGTGTTATCTTATGTCCCAGGTCTCAGAAATTGGCAGTGGCTGCCACAGAGGGAGACTGTAGCCAAGTGTTGGCTCAGAAGGAAGGATGATGTGATGAGTGAGCAGGATGCAAAAAAGAAGTTAATCACTCTGTGACCTAGGAGCTGAAACCTGTCTTACTGATATATAACACTTCTAGCCATTGGTTAATTGTCACTGAATTTATTTAATGCATTTCAGTCTTTGTTTTCATCTCAAAAGAAAAATAGTATATTTACTGTTTACCCTGCCAAATAATAAACTCCATTTTTATTTATGTGATAATAAATTAAAAGGGGCTTTCCAGGTGGCACTAGTGGTAAAGAACCCACCTGCCAATGCAGGAGACATAAGAGACATGGGTTCAGTTCCTGGGTAGGGAAGATCCCCTGGAGAAGGGGGATCTTCCTGTATTCTTGCCTGGAGAATCCCATGAACAGAGGAGTCTGGAGAGCTACAGTCAAGAGGGTCACAAAGTGTCAGACACAACTTCTTGGAACACTTATTGGCTAGAAGTCATATGTTCAAGTTATACTCTAAATAGAAATATTATCATTAGGATGCTTTTAACTGCAAGTAAACAAAATCCACATCTGTCTTATACAATAAAGGTGATGCATTGGCTCATGTAACTGAAAATTCCAGTTCAAGCTTTAAGCAAGAGTTGATCCAGGGGCTCCAAATAGTGTCACCAAAATGTTAGTTTCTTTCCATTTTTCTGCTTTATCTTCCCAGGTACCATCTTCACCCTAAAGGTGAATTAATGAAATCACCAACATTATCATTACTGTATGAAGAAGGTCACTCAATGTTCTCTAAGAAGGAATAACAGATAAAGTAACAAAGTTGTTTGAATCAAGATATTTTTTCATGAAATAATCTATAGATTAAGTCATTTAAGGAAAAAAGTTTTGTTGAGAGCCTGTTGAGGCCCATCATGGAGGAAACTGTCCTCCTTTTATCTTTTTCTTTAATTGAAATATAGTTGATTTGTAATATTGTATTAGTTTAGTTCCAGGTATACAGGAAAGTAATTCAGTTGCTTTTTTTCAGATTATTTTCTGTTATCAGTTCAGTTCAGTTCAGTCGCTCAGTCGTGTCCGACTCTTTGCGACCCCATGAATTGCAGCACACCAGGCCTCCTTGTCCATCACCAACTCCCAGAGTTCACTCAAACTCACGTCCATCGAGTCAGTGATGTCATCCAGCCATCTCATCCTCTGTCGTCCCCTTCTCCTCCTGCCCCCAATCCCTCCCAGCATCAGAGTCTTTTCCAATGAGTCAACTCTTCGCATGAGGTGGCCAAAGTACTGGAGTTTCAGCTAGGTTATTACAGTATACTGAATATAATTCCCTGTCTATATAGTAAATCTTTGTTGCTTATCTACTTTTAATTTAACAGTTTGTATCTGTTAATCTCATGTTCCTAATTTTTCCCTCCCACTTCCTCTTTGGTAACTATAAGTTTGTTTTCTATGCCTATGAGTTTATTTCTGTTTTGTATATAGATTCATTTGTATTATTTTTTATCCCACATAAAGTGATATCACATATTATTTGCCTTTCTCTGTCTGACTTACTTCACTTAGTATGATAATCTCTAGGTCCATCCATGTTGTTGCAAATGACATTATTTCATTCCTTTTTATGGCTGAGTAATATCCCCTGTTGTGTGTATATATGAAAGTGAAAGTGAAGTCGCTCAGTCGTGTCCGACTCTCTGTGACCCCATGGACTGTAGCCTACCAGGCTCCTCCCTCCATGGGATTCTCCAGGCAAGAGTACTGGAGTGGGTTGCCATTTCCTTCTCCAGGGGATCTTCCCAACCCAGGGATTGAACCCGGGTCTCCTGCATTCCAGGCAGACGCTTTAACCTCTGAGCCACCAGGGAAGCCCATATGTATATGTATATGTATATGTATATGTATATGTATATGTATATATATATATACACACAACATCTTCTTAAACCAATCAACAGTTGTTGGGCATTTAAGTTGTTTCCATATCTTGGCTATTGTAAGTAGTGCTGCTATGCACATTGAGTGCATTATCTTTTCAAATTAGAGCTTTTGTCTTTTCTGGATATATGCCCAGGAAAGGGATTGCAGGATCATGTATTAGCTTTAGTTTTAGTTTTTTAAGGAATTTCCATACTTTTTTCCTTAGTGGCTGCACCAATTTATATTTCCAACAATAGTGTAAGAGAGTTCCCTCTTCTCCACACCCTCTCCAGCATTTACTATTTGTAGAATTTTTAATGATAACCATTCTAACTGGTATAAGGTAATACCTCATTATGATTACGATTTGCATTTCTCTAATAATTAGTGATGTTAAGCATCTTTTCATGTTGTCCATCTTTTCATATTGTCCATCTGTATATCTTCTTTGGGCTTCCCTCATAGATCAGTTGGTAAAGAATCTGCCTGCAATATGGAAGACATGGGTTCAATCCCTGGATTGGGAAGATCCCCAGAGAAGGGAAAAGCTACCCATTCCAGTATTCTGGCCTGGAGAATTCCATGGACTGTATAGTCCATGAGGTTGCAAAGAGCTGGACACTACTGAGAGACTTTCACTTTCACTATGTCTTCTTTGGGCAAATGTCTGTTTAGGTCTTCTGCCCATTTTTGATTGGGTTATTTGTGGTTTGTTTGTTTGTTAATTTTTTAATTGAGTCGTATGAGCTGTTTGTATATTTTGGATATTAATCCCTTGTCAGTCATTTCATTTACAAATATTTTCTCCCACTCTGTAGATCATCTTTTAGTTTTGTTGATGGTTTCTTTTTATGTGCAAAAGATTTTAAGTTTGATTTGGTCCCTTTTGTTTATTTTTGTTAATATTTTTGCCTTGGAAGGCTGACCTAAGAATATATTGATATGATTTCTGTCCAAGAAAGTATTGTCTATGTTCTCTTCCAGGAATTTTATGGTGTCATGTCTTGTATTTTGGTCTTTAAACCATTTTGAGTTTATTTTTGTATATAGTATGAGGGACTGTCCTAATTTCACTGATTTATATGTAGCTGTCCAGCTTTCCCTATGCCATGTGTTGAAGAGACTGTCTTTTCTCCATTGTACACCTTTGACTCCTTTGTTGAAGATTAATTGACAATAGATGTGTGAGTTTATTTCTGGGCTTTTTATTCTGTTTCATTCATCTATGTGCCTGTCTTTGTGCCAATACCATGCTGTTTTGATTACTGTCACTTTGCAATATTGTCTGAGGTCTGAAAGAGTTATACTTCCAGCTTTGTTCTTTTTCCTCAGAATTACTTTGGCAATTCTGAGTCTTTTATAGATTTTAGGATTATTTGTACTAGTTCTGTGGAAAATGTCAAGGGTATTTTGATAGGATTCACATTAAATCTGTAGATTGTTTTGGGCAGTGTGGCCATTTTAACAATGGTGTTTCTTCCAAAACAATAGCATGGAGTGTCTTTCCATTTCTTTGAGTTATCAACTTCCTTTATCAATGTTTTGTGGTTTTTAATGTATAGGTCTTTCACCTCCTTGATTAAGTTGATTCCTATATTGCTGGGGTATTTTTGTTTTTTTTTTAATTTTACACTTTTTTTTTTTTGGTTGCATTGGGTCTTTGTTGCTGTGCACAGGCTTTCTCTAGTTGCAGTACACAGGCTTCTCATTGCAATGGCTTCTCTTGTTGTGGAGCACAGGCTCTAGGCTCATGGGCTTCAGTAGTTGCAGCTCACGGGCTCTAGAGCACAATCTCAATTGTTGTGGCACACAGGCTTAGCTGCTCTGAGGCATGTGGAATCTTCCCTGACCAGAGATCGAACCTGTGTCCCCTGCTTTGGCAGGCAGATTCCCATCCACAGTACCACCAGGGAAGTCCTTTGGCATGATATTTAATGGGATTTTGTTCTGACATTTCATTGTTAAGAAATGCAACATATTTCTGTATATTAATCTTGTATTTTGCTACCTTGTTGAGTTCATTTATTAGTTCTAATAGTTTTTGTGTGGTGACTTTAGAGGTTTCTATATAGAGCATCATGTCATCTGCAAATAGTGACAGTTTTATCTCTTCCATTCCAGTTTAAATACCTTTTTTTAATTTTTCGTATCTGGATTTCTTGTCTGTGGCTAATAGCCTCCCTTATTCTACTGTACACTGTTTAATGTGGTGGTGAGAGAAAGCTGTGATGAATACTAAAATATACCCTACCTTCATATATTACACCAGACTGATAGCGCTAGGAGAAACCTTAGCGAACACTTGGTCTTGCATCTTTGGTGTACTAGGAAACTAACTAAGACCCAGAGATGGGGGGTAAACATAAAGTTAATTTTATGAGAACTGAAGAGACACTTTAAAATGTGAACAAGGGGGCTTCTCTGGTGGCTCAGTGATAAAGAATCTGCCTGTCAATGCAGGAGACTTGGGTTCAATCCCTGGTCTGGGAAGATCCCACGTGCCACAGTGCAACTAAGCCAGTGAGCCACAACTGCTGAGCTCACGTGCCACAACTGTTGAAGCCCATGTGCCCTGGAGCCTGTGTTCCACAACAGGAGAAGCCACTGTAATGAGAAACCCAAGCACTGCAACTAGAGAGCTGCCCCTACTTGCCACAACTAAAGAAAAACCCAAACAGCAATGAAGACCCAGCATGGCCAAAAATAAACAGATAACATTTTTTTAATAAAATGTGAATAAGGATCAAGCCTCTGCATGACCACACGTGTTTATCTGTCAACAAATAGCACCTGAAAATCAGTCTTACCTAGAGATTCAACCGTCCAGACCAATTTGCCATGCCCTCCATGAAGACTCTGTTGTGCAATTTCAAAAAGTAATCTCCCTTCAATCTGCTACTCACAGCTTCTTCTTACCTTAACATAGTATTTTCTGAATTGAGATACACATAAGTCAAAGAATACATTGTATTTTGTAGAACAAATATAGCTGGTATTTCAAGCTGTTGATTTCACGACCATTATTGTT
The DNA here is from genome assembly GCF_019923935.1 of Bubalus bubalis. NCBI lineage: Eukaryota > Metazoa > Chordata > Mammalia > Artiodactyla > Bovidae > Bubalus > Bubalus bubalis. The sequence continues at coordinate 129,747,316 of NC_059157.1, read as the reverse complement.
CATAAGAAGACTATAGTTGATGTATCAGTGGTGTTCTACCTTATACAGCACATGTTTAACTTTAAGTATACAATTCAGAGATACCTGCAAAACTTTAAAATAGTCAAATTTACACACTGCTGTATTCACAGAAAAAAACTTTGACTGCTTTGGATATGGGCTTCCCTGGTGGCTCAGAGGTAAAGAATCCATCTGCAATGCAGGTGACACAGGAGACAGTAGTTTGATCCCTGGGTTGAAAAGGTCCCCTGGAGGAGGACATGGCAACCCACTATAGTATTCTTGCCTGGAGAATCCCATAGACAGAGCAGCCTAGCAGGCTACAGTCCATGGGGTCACAAAGAGCTAGACACAACTGAAGCAACTGAGCAGAAACGCATGCTCTGGGTGTGTATGAAGATTTAAGAGAAAAATGTTGTAAAATTTTAAATCCTGTCAATCTCATTAATGCCAAGTTGTTGATCTCTTTGCTTTTTTATTTAACTTTTTAGAGAGATGGAGCTCATTGGCCTTCATTCAGTAACGTTCTCATGCTTCTATTTGCTTTGTAAGAAACTCCAAGTCTTTTCTCTATGTAATCTTCAATCTGCCAAATTGTATACACAACTTGTGTTTGTGTTAAAAGATACTTGCTCATTTGAACATTCTAAATCTAACCCTCCATGGCAAGTTTGCATTCCATATGCAAGATAAAGTGAATGGGAAGATCATAAAACTGGGGCTGTGAGGAACACTGCTTAATCATGGTGAATAAGATAGGTTTTGTTGTCTGAATTACCTTTTTTTAACCCAGCTGAAGATCTAGTTGTAATTTTTTTAATCTTATTAAACAGACACTTGAGAAAAAAAGCTTCAGATTTCCTTTTCTGGAAGTAAGAGGAGCTAATATTCTGAGAGGGCCTCCCACCAAAAAACAAGTAGATCCTGATAAGCCATCCTTTATTGCAAGAAAAAAAGGTAATTTTTCAGGATACTCTCTCCAAAAATAAATTTCAAGAATGCAGAATGATGCGCAGTATTAAGAAGGGAAAGGTAGAGTGGCCTAAAGGCACAAGCCAATATTAGAGCTGTGATATCAGCTGGACCAAGTCTTGGGCTAGAAGCTACTATAAGAGTTGAACTTGAGAATCCCACATTAAGCTGATCTTCTCAAAGGAAACTGAAATGTTCCAGCTCAATGGTCTCCCTGTTGCCTAGCACAATCACAAATAAATATTCTCTTAAGAAAACTATCCCCATTGTATTACCAAAAGATCCATATTAAGAGAAAGCAAATATGGGCTCAAAACCAAAATCAGAAAATACACATGTAAAAAAGACACCATCATTGCAAGTCATCAAATAGATTCCAGTCCCTAAGGAATTCACATTTTGGAAATTGTCAGATACAGAATATAACATTTCTATATATAAATTGTTCAAATAATTAAACATGCTTTCACAGAACAAGTAATTGTTAAGGGATTATCAAAAATATTCTGCCAACTTGAAAAAAATGAAAATTAAAAAAACTTTTGGGAATAAAAAATGTAATTGTTGAAAAAGAAAATAGATGGTTTAGACTGCAGATTAAATCTAAATGAAAAGAGAATTGGTAAACTGGAAGATATATCTGAAAGAATATCCAGAATCCCATATAGAGAAAAAAGAAGATAAAAATTAATATGTAAAATATCATGTATGAAACGAGTTGCCAGTCCAGGTTCGATGCATGATACTGGATGCTTGGGGCTGGTGCACTGGGACGACCCAGAGGGATGGAATGGGGAGGGAGGAGGGAGGAGGGTTCAAGATGGGGAACACATGTATACCTGTGGCGGATTCATTTTGATATTTGGCAAAACTAATACAGTTATGTAAAGTTTAAAAATAAAATAAAATTTAAAAAAAAAAAGATAGCAAAAAAAAAAGAAAAAAAAATTAATATAGAGATTGAAAGTTATAGAGAATAAAATGAAAGACTTTAAAATACATCCATTCAGAATCCTAGAGAAGAAAATAGAATGGAGGAACTGCAATATTTGGAGAGAAAATGATCAAGGAATTTCCAAAATTGATGAGATACATAAACTCAGAAGTATCAGTAAAGGAAGCTGATATATAATAAACAAGATAAATAAAAAGAAACCGACAAAGATACATTGTAGTGAAATTGCAGATCACAAAAGACAAAAAGACTTTAAAAGCAACCTGATAAAGAATGATGTTTTCCTCTCAACCATACCGATAGAAAGCAAAAAGACAGGATCACTGAATCATGGAGAAAGCGAGGGAGTTACAGAAAAACATCTACTTCTGCTTCATTGACTATGCTAAAGACTTTGACTGTGTGGATCACAACAAACCGTGGAAAATTCTTAAAGAGATGGGAATACCAGACCACCGTTCCTGTCTCCTAAGAAATCTGTATGAAATCAAGAAAAAAACAGTTAGAACAAGACATCTAATAACTAACTGATTCAAAATTGAGAAAGGAGTACATCAAGGTTATATACTGTCACCTGGCTTATTTAACTTTTATATGGAGTACATCATGTGACTGCTGGGCTGGATGAATCACAAGCTGAAATCCAGGTTGCCAGAAGAAATATCAATAATCTCAGATATGCAGATGACATCACCCTAATGGCAGAAAGTGAAGAGGAACTAAAGAACCTCGTGATGAATGTGAAAGAGTGAAAAAGCTGGCTTAAAACTCAACATTCAAAATACTAAGATCATGGCAAATGGATGGGGAAAAAATGGAAACAGTGACAGACTTTATTTTCTTGGCCTCCAAAATCACGGCAGATGGTGACTGCAACCATGAAATTAAAAGATGCTTGCTTTTTGAAAGGAAAGTTGGGACAAACCTAGAGAGCATATTAAAAGGCAGAGACATCACCTTGCCAACAAAAGTCCATATAGTCAAAGCTGTAGTTTTTCCAGTACTCATGTATGGATAAGAGAATTGGTCCATAAAGAAGGTTGAGCCCTGAAAAACTGATGCTTTTGAATTGTGGTGCTGGAGAAAACTCTTGAGAGTACCTTGGACTACACAGAGATCAAACCAGTCAATACTAAGGGAATTCAACCCTGAATATTCATTGGAAGGACTGATAGTAAAGCTGAAGCTCCAGTGCTTTGGCAACCTGATGCAAAGAGCCAACTCGTTAGAAAAGACTCTGATGCTGAGAAAGCCTGAAAGCAAAAGGAGAAGGGAGCAGCAGAGAATTAGATGGTTTGGAAGCATCACCAACTCAGTAGACATGAATTTGAGCAAACTCCCAGAGGTAGTGGAGGACAGAGGAGCCTGATGCACTGCAGTCCATGGGGTTGCAAAGAGTCAGATACAACTTAGCAACTGAACAAGGGGAAAAATTAACTGTCAGCTTATAATTATGTATTCTGCAAAATTATCTTTTTGGAAATAATGAAAAAATGAAGACATTTTCAGTTGAACAAAAATCTAAAGAGTTTGCCATCAATAGTTTTAGGAACTTGTAAAGAATGTGCATTAGTAAGAAAGAAAGCTATTGTTAAAGAAAAGTCTAAAATGCAAATTATTAGTGAATAAATTGGTAAAGATGTAAATTTACATCTTTAATTTTAAATTAGCTCATTCAAGGAAGAAGAAGATTAGAAAGAAAGAAGGAAGGAGAGGTGGGGTTCTAATTTATAGTGTTTAAGCAATAAAATACATAACTAAAGTTCTAGACTTAAGTAGCATTTGGAGATTCTTCAGTCTCCAGATTTTGGTTTTGACTCATCAATGAGAAGTAAGTAGCTGATGGAAAAGTGTTCTAAGATCCTTGCATCTTGCATCGTTCAGGAGAATGTTTAACATATTAACTTAACTTTAGACTTACTTAAATTTAATATGCATGATACAATTTCAATAGTAATTACTAAAAGAATATTTCATCTTAACTGGATGAGGGGAAAATTCGTTAAGAAAAATTTTTAACTAAAAAATTGAATTAATCTTGAAAAGGAAAAGGAAGGAAAGAAGCAAGTGAAACAGAAAGGAGGAAAAAAAATTAATATTTGTTTATTTATTTACTTGGCACAGCCAAGTAGCATGCAGCATCTTTTACTTGAGGCATGTGGGATCTAGTTCTCTGACCAGGGATCAAACCCAAGTCTCCTGCCTTGGGAGGGCAGAGTATTAGGCACTGGACCACCAGGAAGGCCCCTAAGGAAAAATTTACATTGATAGAAACAAGTCCAATTATATCAATAATGACAATAAATATAAATGAATTAATTACAAGTTAAGAATTTATTTAATCTGTTTTTTCTTTAGCTAAAGCTAAAGAAAAAGTTTATAGTCACACCTAAAATATAAAAATGTTTATAGTCACACCTAAAATATAAAAATGTCAAAAGATTAAAAAAGAAATTCCAGACAATGCTAGAACAATGCATAGATCACTGCACTGATATTAGATAAAATATAAAACAAAGAGCATTATTGGGAATAGAGAAGGTTATTATATAATGGTAAAAGTTTTCAGTTCACTATGTAATTACAGCAAATTTAAATTTGAATGCACAGAATAAAATTGCCTCAAAATCATCATAGCATATGTTATCACACCTTTGTAATTATTGGTGGTCTAGAAGACAACATATTAATTTGAATAAAGAATGCTTGAAGAACAAGTATAACAAAATTGCTATAATTAACATATTTAAAATTAGATATCTAACAAGTAGAGAACACACATTCTTCTCAACCTCACAAGCAGTATTTCTTAAAATCCACACTCAACTCAGCCATAACACACGTCTCAATACATCTCAAAGAATCAGAATCGTGAAGACCATATTCTCTGGCAGCAATACAGTTGAAAAGATAAGGGATAATAATACAAATCTGATGGAAGACTGCAAATCACACATTCAAAAAGTCCTACGAATCCTAATCAGAATAACTACAAAGAAAAGCATAACCAGGATATCAGAGCAAAAGAGCTAAAAACAAAAGAAAAGGAGGAAATTTTTAAATCAGGCAAAACAAAAGACATTATCTTCAAAGGAGGAACAATAAGATGAACAGCCATCTTCTCAACAGAAACCATAAAAGTCAGAAGATAGTGTTCTTTTCTCAGTCTGATTGGAGGTGTGTCAATTTACTGATCTCCTCAAATAACCAGATTTTGATTTCACTGACCCATTTCCCCTGTTGTTTTCTGTTTCACTGATTTCTGCCATGTTTATTCCCTCCCCCACCCCTTATTCTGCTTACTTTGGGCTTGATTTTCTCTTCTTTTTCTGATTCCTTAAGCTTAGAAGCTGATAAAGGACATCCACAAAAAAGCTTACTTTTAATATCATTGTTACTGATAAAAGACTGAATGATTTCCCCCTCAGATCAGAAATGAGAGAAGGATGTCCACTCTCATTTCTGCTATTCTGCATCATAATGGAGACCCAAAGGACTAAAGCAAGAAAAAGAAATAAAAGACAGGCATATTGGAAATAAGCTTCCCCTTATTTGCAGAAGACATGATTTTCTATGGAGTAAATTTATATACCAAAAAAAAAAAAAGAAAAGAAAAAATGACTATAAAGTATGAGTTTTGTAAGATTGCAAGATACAGGTTCAATATAAAAAAAAATTCATTGTAACATTTCTGTAAAAAAGACATACAGATGGCCAACAAATACATGAAAAGATGCTCAACATCACTCATTATCAGAGAAATGCAAATCAAAACCACAGTGAGGTGCTTCTATCTCATGCTGGTCAAAGTAGCTGTCATCAAAAAGTCTACAAACAATAAATGCTGGAGAGAATGTGGAGAAAAGGGAACCCGCTTATACTGTTGGTGGGAATGCAAACTAGTACAGCCACTATGGAAAACAGTGTAGAGATTGCTTAAAAAACTGGACATAGAACTGCCATACAACCCAGCAATCCCACTGCTGGGCATACACACTGAGGAAACCAGAACTGAAAGAGACACATGTACCCCAATGTTCATTGCAGCACTGTTTATGATAGCTAGAACATGAAAGCAACCTGGATGTCCATCAGAAGACAAATGGATAAGGAAGTTATGGTACATATACACAATGGAATATTACTCCAAAGCTATAAAAAAAAAGAATGCATTTGAGTCAGTTCTAATGAGGTAGGCAAAACTGGAGCCTATTATACAGAATGAAGTAAGATCAAAAGAGAAGCACCAATACAGTATATTAACGCATATGTATGAATTTAGAAAGAGGGTAACGACAACCCTATATGCAGGACAGCAAAAGAGACATAGATGTAAAGAACAGACTTCTGGACTCTGTGGGAGAAGGCGAGGGTGGGACAATATGAAAGAATACCTTTGAAACATGTATATTACCATATGTAAAATAGATGACCAGTGCAAGTTCTATACATGAAGCACAGCCCTCAAAGTTGGTGCTCTGGGACAACCCAGAGGGATGGGGTGGGGAGGGAGGTCAGAGGGGAGTTCAGGATAGGGGGATGCCTGGACACCCATGCCTAATTCATGTTGATATATGGCGAAAATCACCACAATATTGTAATTAGCCTCCAATTTAATTATTTTTTTAAAAACTACATAAAAGCATAACATAGTAAACCCTGAAGATAAGCAGATACGCATTAGAAATGTTGATTCAAAATCAAGCATTTGATAATAATGTTAAGAGCATCATTTAATCATAAGAGTACTTCACTGTATTTATTAAGGATGAAATGAATTTTAAGAACTTAGGGAGAAAAACATCAAATGTAATTCTGTGTACCAGTAGAAGACAATTGAAAATTGAAATTTTAAAGCAGAATTGTTGACTATAGCATCAAAAAACATGAAATGCTTAGGAGTAAATCTAGCCAAATAGTACAAAAGCCATAGACTCTGGAAAGTATAAATGTACTGAGCTCACAGGTCAGAATATACAGTATTATTATGATATCACTTCTTGTCAAATGAATCTATAGATTCAACACATTCCCAATAAATATCACAGCAGGCTTTTTTGTAGAAATAGTTAAGCTGATTCCAAGTTTTACAAGGAAAAGAAAAGAGCTAGAACAACCTATTTCCTCATCAGCCACCAACAGAACCCCAATATCCAAATTTCATATATATCTCATGGTTTAGAACTTTCTCCCAACCAAATCTATTTGTCTTATTTGTATTCATTGCTTAACCCAGGAATGGGTACATTGTACCCATGACTGTACCCATGAAGGGGTACATTGAATGATTATCCATTCTTAAAACCATATGCAATCACATTGTCTTAAAAGCAATGGTTAACATAAATACATTTTATTAAAATAACTTTCCCATCTTGATTAGCTTGTTGGAAAGAATCAAGAAATTCACCTATCAATAAGTGAATTTTCCACACATTCAGTTTTTAAGAAAATAAAAGTGTAAATCTTTATTTTCGCACTCATAAGCAATAGAAGTAATGAGTGTATTCTTTTCCATATTTTTCACAGCAGCTTCTGTTACTAACATCTGCTGCTCTTTATGATGTTCATGTGAAAATATATACCAGTTATTGTAAGCTTTATCAAAAGAAAATAGAACAGGTTGAACAAAAACCTTAAAATGTGAATAGCAGGACCTTTTTTCCTTTGGGATCTATAGATTTAACACATTCCTACAGTAGTAGAATATAATGCCCTTTGCTATATAGTAGGATCTTGTTGTTTATGTACAGTATTTTCTATGTAGTAGTTTGTATCTACTAATTTCAAACTCCTAATTTATACCCCTACCCCGTTCCCCTTTGGCAACTGTATATTTGTTTTCTATGCCTGTGAATCTGTTTCTGTTTTATAAAAAGTTCATTTGTGTCATATGTTAGATTCTGCATATAAATGATAGCATATGTTATTTGTCTCTCTCTTTCTTACTTCACTTAGTGTGATAATCTCTAAGTCCATCATGTTGCTGCAAATGGCACTTCTTTTTTTTATGGCCGAGTAGTATTCCATGTATACCACACCTTTCATATCCTGTCATCTGTTGATGGGCATTTAGGTTCCTTCCATGTGTTGGCTCTTGTAAGTAACGCTGCTATTGAACACTGCAGTGTACATATCTTTTAAAATTAGAGTTTTCTCTGTATATATGCCCAAGAGTGGGATTGCTATGTCATATGGCAACTCTGCTTTTGGTTTTTTGAGGAACCTCCATACTGTTTTCCATGGTGTCTACACCAATTTACATTCCCACAAACAGTATAAAAGAGTTCCCTTTTCTCCACAGTTTCTCCAGCCTTTGTTATTTACAGACTTCTTAAGGATGGCCATTCTGACCAGTATGAGGTAGTACCTCATTGTAGCTTGAGTTGCATTTTTCTTATAATTGGCAATGTTGAACATCTTTTAATGTGGCTCTTGGTTGTATGTACCCTGGAGTAGAAAATGGCAACCCGCTCCAGTATTCTCGCCTGGAAAATTCCTGGACAGAGTAGTCTGGCAGGCTACAGTCCATGGGGTCGCAAAGAGCGGGACTGAGCATGCACATATTGGCTGAATGTATGGCAAGACCTTATTTTAAAAGCACTACTCATGTCATTTTCTGTTCTGAACTGTGTTCTCTCAAAATTCATATGTTGAAACCCTCCCTGTTACTATATTTGGAGATAGGGTCTTTAAAAGGTAATTAAGTTTAAATGAGGTCATGAAGGTAGGGCCTAAATCCAATAACTGGATCCTCGTAAGAAGAGGAAGAGGGACTTCCCCGGTAGTCCAGTGGCTGAGACTGCACGCTGCCAATGCAGGGGGCCCGGATTCGATCCCTGGTCAGGGATCCCGAATGCCGAAATTAATTAAGAGTTCGAATGCCACAGCTAGAAGATTCCACAGGCCACAACAAAGATCGAAGATTTAGCATGCCACAACTAACTCCCAGTGCAGCCAAGTAAATAAATAAAAATAAATTTTAAAAAAGAAGAGGAAAGGACACCAAGGGGTCTGGTGAAAAGGCCATGTGAGGGCACAGCTAGAAGGCATCTGTCTGCAAGCCAAGGACAGAAGTCTCAGGAGAAACCAAATTTGCTGACACCTTGATCTTGAACTTCCAGCCTCCAGAACTGTGAGAAAATAAATTCCTGTTGTTAAGCCACCCAGTCTGTGGTATTTTGTTATGGCAGCTCTAGCAGACTAAGACTTAGTCCAGTTTTTGCCTCTAATTTTTGCTTTGCCTACTTCTCTGGATATTTCTGTAAAAAATGATTATCCAAAATTCATGCCGTTTGACCACCTCACACCATACACTCAGCCACCATTTGTTTGACCCAGTCATCTCTTCACCTCCCTGTATGGCATGACTCTGAAACCGCCTAGAAATTCAGGATTGGTTTCTGGTGCCCTATTTGATTAGCTCATTTTGCAAGTTTCTGGGTGGATACAGACCATTACAAAGCCAGCTTGGCCAAGGGACAGAAATCAATAAGGAGGGAGACAGCAGGAACAACAGGGGTTGGGTTCAGAAACCTTGCCACACAGTGCGCTGGCTTTGTTGAGCTTCATGGCACAGGCCCATGTTCTGTAAACTTTTCATCTGCACACAAATTGCATTTCACAGCAATACTAAAAGGGTGGGTTACTGATGCTGCATGTGGGAGGTATGTGCACAAATCCTGTTATCTGATAATAGGATTACCATGCATGCCTCCTGAGCATGCTTTGAAAGTTTACTCCTGAATCTACATATACAGCCACAGGCCAGTCATTTTATTGCACAACAAATAAAATTACTGCCAAATCATTTTTAAAGTCACTATTATTTTCCTCATTATATCTGTCATCATTTCTGAGTTGAGCTGCAGCAACAGCCCTATCCAGGTAAGTGTTTTTCTTCTCCCTTATCACATCCACACCGTCACATCCCAACCCACCCAAGCAGCACCAAATTGTTTTTTAATATTTCTGAAGCCCACAGGATATTATAGGCAAACTAAGGAGATAAACCGATAGAAAAGAAAATGCCTGTTATTTTAGCAACATTGATGAGGTGTCTTCTTCAAAACTTATAACCAAAAAGTTATTTTAAATAGTCACTTACCAGAAACTCCCTGTCAGTCCAGTGGTTAGGACTTGGCGCTTTCACTGCCGTGGCTAGGAGTCAGTCCCTGGTCACGTAACTAAAATCCTGCAAACCATGTGGCCAAAAAAATTAAAGTCGTTTACCATACATGTTGCCCTTTGCTTTGATTTAACCCTTTCACTAAGTCTTAGGTTATGGACAGCACAGGTGCAGGTTCAAAAATTTCATGTGTATGATTTCTGCCCTCTCTTGTGGCTGCTGCTGCTAAGTCGCTTCAGTCGTGTCCAACTCTGTGCGACCCCATAGACGGCGGCCCACCAGGCTACCCCATCCCTGGGATTCTCCAGGCAAGAACACTGGGGTGGGTTGCTATTTCCTTCTCCAATGCATGAAAGGGAAAAGTGAAAGTGAAGTCGCTCAGTCCTGTCCGACTCTTCGCGACCCCATGGTCTGCAGCCTACCAGCTCCCATGGTAGGCTCCCAGAGGAGCCTACAGCCTCCTCTGTCCATGGGATTTTCCAGGCAAGAGTACTGGAGTGGGGTGCCATTGCCTAGAAGACCTCATACTGTGCTCCAGCTCCATAGGAGCTGAGGAAATTGTTCCACCTGAAGAGACCAGAGCCATGACACTCAGGGCAGTGGTGATGGTTGATCCAAGTCCCTGAACCAACAATCACGATGCCCTGATTTAACAAAGATTTTTCTCTCAAATGTGAATTTATTTACATGGAAATTATTCAAAATATACAAATAAATGTCATTTATATGTACATTTAATGACTCATTTTTCCTATAAATTATATGAAGAGAACTACAAGATAAGTATACAGTTCAGTGAGTAATATATCTGTTTCAGTAACATAAGAACACTTGGAATCTACAGTATCCTAAAGTATCTAGAAGGGATACAAAAAAGGGAGGCATGGTATTGGTTCTGAGTAAAACGTATGCATCTCATATTTTCTCCTCAGTCTTATCTTACACAGGAAGTAATGGTACCACAGAGTAGGATGGTACACTTATATTAATGGTGTAAGATGAGTCTGCGGAGAAAATATGGGATGCATATGTTTTACTCAGAACCAATACCATACCTCCCTTTTTTATATCCCTTTAAGACCCTCTGACTGGACAGAGCCTCTCCTTAAACTTCCCTTTGGCTCCCAAGAGGGATCTTTGTGTGTTCCAGTTTATTTCCACTTATCCTTCTTTGCCTGCTTGCCCTGAATCTCATTGCCTCAGGGCTTTACATAAGTCTGTATTGTAAAGGAGAATTCCATTCCATAACCCTTAAGAGTTGTCACGCTGTTGTAATCATCAACATGGGTGTGAATGCAAATACATTTGGAGCTAACTACCTAGGATTCCTGGTCAAATCCTAAGAATGCCCTGACCCAATCACTTGTTCAGTCACTCAGTCCTGTTCAACTCTTTGCGACCCCATGGACTACAGCATGCTAGGCTTCCCTGTCCTTAGCTATCTCCCTGAGTTTGCCTCAGACTCCTGTCCATTGAATCGGTGATGCCATTCAACCATCTCATCCTCTGTCGCCCCCTTCTCCTGCCCTCAATCTTTCCCAGCATCAGGGTTTTTTTCCAATGAATTGGCTCTTTGTATCAGGTGGGAGAAGGTAATGGCACCCCACTCCAGTACTCTTGCCTGGAAAATCCCATGGATGGAGGAGCCTGGTAGGCTGCAGTCCATGGGGTCGCTAAGAGTCGGACACGACTGAGCGACTTCACTTTCACTTTTCATTTTCATGCATTGGAGGAGGAAATGGAAACCCACTCCAGTGTTCTTGCCTGGAGAATCCCAGGGACGGAGGAGCCTGGTGGGCTGCCGTCTATGGGGTCGCACAGAGTCGGACACGACTGAAGCAACTTAGCAGCAGCAGCAGCAGCATCAGGTGGCCAATGCATTAGAGCTTCAGCTTTAGCATCAGTTCTTCCAGTGAATATTCAGGGTTGATTTCCTTTAGGATTGACTGGTTTGATCTCCTTGCAAGAGTCTTCTCCAGTACCACAGTTCAAAAGCATCTATTCTTCAGAACCCAGCCTTCTTTATGGACCAACTTTCCCATCCGTACATGACTACTGGAAAAACCATAGCTTTGATTATATGGACCTCTGTTGGCAAATTGATATGTCTGGTTTTTAATATGCTGTCTAGGTTTGTCATAGCTTTCCTTCCAAAAAGCGTCTTTTAATTTCGTGGCTGCGGTCACTGTCTGCAGTGGTTTTGGACCCCAAGAAAATAAAATCTGTCACTGTTTTCATTGTTTCCCCATCTATTTGCCATGCAGTGGTGGGGCTGGATGCCATGATGGTAGTTTTCTGAATGTTGAGTTTTAAGTCAGCTTTTCACTCTCCTCTTTTACTCTCATCAAGAGACTCTTCTTTTAGGATTTGAAATAGCTCAGCTGGAATTCCATCAACTCCACTAGCTTTGTTCGTAGTAATGCTTCCTAAGGTCACCTTGACTTCACACTCCAGGATATCTGGCTATAGGTGAGGGACCCAATCACTTACCCCTCCCCTAACAACTCTCTTGAATTTTATAGTCATCACCCCACTGCTTCACTTTATAGTTCTCCAGTTTGGGGCTATTTCAATTGACCCTTCTCTAAATATTCTTGTACATGTATCCTGGTGAACATAGCACACATTTTTTTAGGGTATATACTTAGGAGAGGAATTTGTGTCAAAGGATATGCAAATCTACAACTTCACTGGATAATGTCAAACAGTTTCCTGAAATGGTTGAAATAGTTTACCACCGGCCACCCGACCAGCAGTATATGAACTTTTCTGTGGCTCCACATCTTTGCTAAGACTTCTTAAGGTTAGAATTTAAGTTTTACCCAGTGTGGTAAGTAGTTGTACCTCACTGTAGTTTTAATTTGCGTTATCTTGATTACCAGTGAGTTTGGATATCTGTACACGTGTTTATTGACCATTTAGACACCCTCTTTTGTGAACTGTCAATTCATGTCTTTTCCATTTTTCCATTGGGCTGTCTGGTTATTTGGTATTTTGTCTTTTGTCTCTGTTTGTTGTTGTTGTTATTTGTTATATGTCTTTTATTGCACTGTAGAAGTTCTTTTTATATTTGGATGTGAGCTTTTTGTTAGGTGCGTCACAAATGTTTTTTCTCTGTGACTTTTTTTCCTTCTCTTAATGAGTCTTCATGTGTCTTCTGACTCGTGCAGTGAAATTCAGCAATCATTATTTTCTGTGGCTTGTTTTAACGTATCTTTCCCTGGCCAGTGATCATAAGGATATTTTCCTAGATTATCTTCAAAAATCTTTATTCTTTGTATTTGACGTTGAGATCTACTTTCTACCCAAAACTGACTTGTCATGGTGTGGATTGATTATGGGTTCACTATCTCTCCTTTTTTTCTTTCTCTTCCTCTCCTCCTCCTCCTTTTTCTTTTTGTTGGTGTGGAATCATCAGATCCATAAACATGGTACATTTCAGTTGCCTTTATTTTCTTTCATTAAGTTTTATAGTTTTCTTCACAAAGGGTTTGCACTTTTTTATTTATACCTTGGGACTTGATTTGTTAAGCTATTTTGAATGGTTATCTCTTTTTTGTTTCCTTTTTAAACTATTGGCTGCTGGTATATAGAAATAGTTAATTTTTATATTGACTTTGTATCCACTGCTCAATTTGGCTAAAAACTAATATTGTATTCATAGATTATTCTGGGTTTTATCATAATCATATCATCTTTAAACAATGACAGTTTGTTTCTTCCTTTCCAATCCTTATAATTCTTATTTCTTTTTCTTATGCAATGGCTCAGACTGGGACTCTGCTACAGTTCTAAATGGAAATAGTTATAATGGGCATCCTTGTATTTTTCCTGATTGTGTGATTTGTAACTGTGGGATTTTAATTTATTGAGGTGACTAAATGATGACATGAAAGCTAATGCCATTGAAATAAGAATTACTCACATTTCCTGAAGAAGAGGCCACATCATTCAGACCACATGAGTGGTCAGGAGACAGACAGGAGAGAGGGAAAAGCCTAAACCCAGAACCCTTATTGGAGTTTTTTGAGAAAGGCAGGGCAGAGTAAAACAGTTTAGGATTAGTTATTATTAGTAATAAATTGTGGGCTTTAGGCTATGGGGTCCTTTCTAGCTACTTGGTTCCTGGACTTGGGATGACTTAGGCCAGGGGAAATATTTGCTTAGTGTGTAAGCATTAGATAAAGGAGGTGATTGGCTTGCACATGAGAGGCATGCTCCCAGGTAAAGTATTTACCAATTTTAGGAATTACTAGCCTGAGGAAGCCAGCCTCTCCTCCACCATTAAGATTTTTAAGATGTCAAAATATCATAAGATACAAAAAAATAAGACATGATTAATACACTGATCTCAAAAAGAAAGTTTCCAACATTTCATTAGTTCCATTTTGTTTTTTTTTAGATGTCCTTTATCCTTTAAAAGATACCTTCAATTTTAGTTTATCAACAGGACTTTTTCCTAGTTATAAACAGATACTGAATTTTATCAAATATTTTTCCTGAATCAATTAAGATGATTATATGACTTTCCTTATATAATCTGTCAATTTTCACATTTACATTTATTGAACTCCACTTCCCTGGTGGCTCAGACAGTAATCTGCCTGCAATGCACTAAATCCAGGTTTGATCCCTGGATTGGAAGATCCCCTGGAGATCCCACTCCAATATTCTTGCTTGGAGAATTCCATCAACAGAGGAGCCTGGTGGACCACAGTTCATGGGATTGCAAACAGTCAGACACAATTGAGTGACTAACACTTTGACACTGAACTTGTGATGTTAGTCTGTATTTTTTCCAAGAATGAGCTCGATTTGATCATGATGTGTTATTTTATACATTGTTGAATTCGGTTTGTTAACATTTTGTTAGAATTTTGGCAGCTATATTTGTAAATGAAATTCATCTGTATTTTTCTTTGCATATGTGCAGAATCTGTCATATTAGTACAAGATTATGTTCATCTTCTGAAATTAGCTGAAGAAAAAGACCATAGGATTATTGGCATTTCCTCCTTGCTTGGTAGAATTCTTCACTTGAGCCAATCAGAGCATAAATTTTCTTTGCAGAATGCTCTTTAATAAGATACTTTATTTCTGTAATAGTTAGAGAAGTATTTAGGTTTTCTGTGTTTTCTTATCGGAGAAGGCAATGGCACCCCACTCCAGTATTCTTGCCTGGAAAATCCCATGGATGGAGGAGCCTGGTGGGCTGCAGTCCATGGGGTCGCTAAGAGTCAGACTTATGACTCTTATGATTGAGTGACTTCCCTCTTATGTCAGTTTTGGTAAGTTTGCTATTTTTCCAGGAGTCTAAATATTTCATTTAAATCTTCAATTTGGGGATAAAAAGTTGTTCATAGTATCCTCTTATCTTTTTATATATTGATTATGTGTTCCTTCTCTTTCTTTTTTTGGTACATTCACCAGACGTTAATTGATTTTATTGGTCTTTTCAAAGTTTGGTTTTTGTTCATCTTTTTTATTGACTGTTTGTTTTCTGTTTCATTAGTTCATGTTCTCATCTGTTTTATTTCCTGCCTTCTAATTTCTGTGGATTAACTCTTCTGTTTTCTCTCTCTCTCTCTCTTTTTTTTTTTTTTTTGGCCATACCCCGTAGCTTGCAGGATCTTAGCTCCCCACTAGGGGTTGAATCTAGGCTACCGTCTTGAAAATGCCGAGTCCTAACCACTGGATTGCCAGGAAATTTCCTCTAATTTCTTGAGATTTGATGTATGGCTTAATTGTTGTCAGCCTGTTTTTCCTTCTTAGTATATGCATTAAAGATAGTAAATTTTCTCCTAAGTACTGGTCTAATCCTATCTTAAGAGATTTAATTTGTAGCATTTTCACTATTATACAAATAAAAATATTTTCTAATTTTCATTGTGATTTTTTTCTTAAACTTATGATTTGTTTAGATGCTTACTAATTAAATTCTAAACATGTAGATATTTTTTATTTATCTCTTTATTATTGATTTTGTTAGAATAAATATACTTTGTTAGATAACATATTCTATATGATTTCAGTTCTTTAAACTTGTTAAGACTTTATGTATAGCTCAGTATAGCATCAATTTTTGTAAACACTCTTCATGATTTTGAAAAGTGCACAATATGCTGCTATTGGTGCAATACTCATTCTTCGCTATTAGGGTGAATTTGTTTCTCCAGGCAATTCTGCCTGAAGTTTGCTCTATATATGTTGCTGTTATCATATTCAGTTCAGTTCAGTTGCTCAGTCGTGTCTGACTCTTTGTGACCCCATGAACCGTAGCACGCCAGGCCTCCCTGTCCATCACCAACTCCCGGAGTTCACTCAAACTCATGTCCATCGAGTTGGTGATGCCATCCATCCATCTCATCCTCTGTCATCCCCTTCTCCTCCTGCCCTCAATCTTTCCCAGCATCAGGGTCTTTCCAAATGAGTCAGCTCTTTGCATCAGGTGGCCAAAGTATTGGAGTTTCAGCTTCAACATCGGTCCTTCCAGTTATCATATTAAAAGCATGCAAATACAGAATTTCCATATCTTCTTGATGAGTTTAATCTTTTATCATTATGACGTAAAGCCCGTTAACTCTAGTAGTGCTTCTTCCCTAAATTCTATTTTGTCCGACATTAATGTAACTGCTCCAATTTTAAAATAAATTTGGCAGGAAGTTAATATTTTACTCTCCATCTTTCTGTATCCTTATCATCTTCCTCATTTAGATATATTGCTTAAAAATAAATTAAATATATATATATGGAATTCTGTGGTGGTCCAGTGATTAAGACTCTGTGCTTTCACTGCCAAGGGCCCCAGGTTAAATCCCTGGTCATGGAACTAAAATCCCTCAAGCTGCCAGGTGCAATGAGATATATATCCACATATAGATATATATCTCCAGTTACACATTATACATACAACTTTCTAACTGGAGCATTTAGCTCATTTATAGTTAACATAATAATGTTGTTTTGGGGAATATATTTACCATCTTACTATGTGCTTTCTATTTGTCTACAAACTCTTTCCTTTTTCTCTCCTATCTCCTGCCTTCTAGGGTAGTGATTTTTTTTTTTTTTTTTGCACGTGCCACTTATCTATTAGCTTGAAAATGTACACTCTTTTTAGTTTTGTTTTGTTTTTAGTAATTACGCTAGAAATTACAAAATGGATTAGACATAAAAATGTGTATAAATAATTTAAAGCCAACTGTAGGATTTTACTCTCCTCATTGTTATTTTTATTTGTTTCCTTCAGACACCTGGACACAGTAGCAATCAGGATTACTTTATTTGGGATTTTGGGGGTTTCCATATGACTGGAAAGGTACAGCCCATACAAGATCTGATTTACTTCCAGTTAATTTTTATTGCTATATTCCCAGTCCAAGGAGTAGAGGTAGAGTGCTGTTTATCAGGGGGCTTCCCAGGTGGCACTATTGGTAAAGAACCTGCCTGCCAATGCAGGAGATGAAAGACACCTGGGTTTGATCCCTGGATCAGGAAGATCCCCTGGAGAAGGGCATGGCAACCCACTCCAGTATTCTTGCCTGGAGAAGCCCATGGACAGAGGAAACTTGAGGGCTACGGTAATAAGGTCACAACACCCTTTGCATGCCCTGAATTGTAATTCTGACAACTCCTAGCTCAGTGAGATCTCAGCTCAGCCTCATGGCTGCCTCCACGGAGTCAGCAGCAAAAGTCATCAAGAAATATTGAAACCAAGTCCTACTAAAACCTAGTTCCTTTCCCAAGTTTATGATTAATATCTCTATCCAAAACTTTATTCCCTTTCTCATCCTCCACGACCTCAATCCTGTGCTAACGGAACACTAATCCACTAGTTAGATGATTACAGTTGCTGTTGTACGTATCATCACCAACGTACAAACTCAGGCTGCTTCCCCAGGGCAAGATAGGCTAACAGACCCCTGAGCCATGGACCACTAGGCCAGAGAATCACAGACCAGAGACGTCCTGACTCCCTAAACTACAATTAGGAAATGGCACATAAATGGCACAAGACTATGATTAATTCCAGCCTTTTTGTTCTTCCCCTTAAAAAAAATATTCTAATTCGAAGACCAAGTTGGAAAGAACCTGAGTCTTGTCTTCCTTCCCCTTGCTTCACACCCAGAAATAAACACTGTACTTTCTTTCACTACAGACCAGTGTCAGTAGATTGGCTTTGCTGCTAACGAGCGAGCCAACCCAAGTTCAGTTCAGTAGCAGTGCATTCACATTTTGAGCTCCCATCCTCTGCCAGATCTCAGTCCAGTAATGGTCGATTATGTTGTTTGTTCTTTGATGCTATGATATTGTGATTTATAATGTAATTATAATGGAATAGAATATATAGTACTTTATAAAAATATAAAATATATTTATAGTATATAACTAATATAATTTGTAATACAATATATTATAAAAAATACATTTATAATATAATATAATTTGGTCCTCATCCCCACTTCTGGCACAGAGTTCCTAAAACTTTTGGAATTTCCTAAGTGATGAGAGCAACAAAGATGTTTTCTTTTAGGTTGATGAGGTGACTTTTGGAAAGCACCTAAGGATGGAGGCTGATTGCCAGGGGAACCAACCAAATGATTAGAGGGGTTGAAACTTTTAATCCCACCCCTGACCTCCCAAGAGGAGGCTGGAGTTTGAATCAATTGCCAGTGACCAATGATTTAATCAATCCTCCATAATGAAGTCTCCACAAAAACCCCCAAAGGACATTGTTTAGAGAGCATCTGGGTTGGTGAACAAGTGGAGGTGCTATGAAAGTGGCTTCAGAGAGGACCTGGAAGCCCTGTACACTTCCCCATACCTTTCCCTATGCATCTCTTCCATCTGGCTCTTCCTGAATTATATCCGTTTATAATAAACCAACGATGCTGAAAGCTCAGCCTCTGTGCACCAGTGCCATATTTAATCTCAGAGGCTGAGTTTTGAGTTAAATAGAAAAGAACAGCTTTATTGCTTTTCCAGGCAAAGGGAAACAGAGAAGGCTCATGCCCTCAAAACTGTTTGTCCCTACCTGGAAGTATTTGGTGAGGAGATTTATAGCAATGGTTCAAGTGTGGGGTTGCTAATAAGTATCAGTTCAGTTCAGTTCAGTTCAGTCGCTCAGTCATGTTCGACTCTTTGCAATCCCATGGACTGCAGCACGCCAGGCCTCCCTGTCCATCACCAACTCCCAGAGTTTACTCAAACTCATGTCCTTTGAGTCAGTGATGCCATCCAACCATCTTATACTCTGTCGTCCCCTTTTCCTCCCGCCTTCAATCTTTCCCAGCATCAAGGTCTTTTCAAATAAGTCAGTTTTTCACATCAGGTGGCCAAAGTATTGGAGTTTCAGCTTCAACATCAGTCCTTCCAATGCATATTCAGGACTGATTTCCTTTAGGACGGACTGGTTGGATCTCCTTGAATCCAAGGGACTCTCAAGTCTTTTCCAACACCACAGTTCAAAAGCATCAATTCTTCAGTGCTCAGCTTTCTGTATAATCCAACTCTCACATCCATACATGACTACTGGAAAAACCATAGCCTTGACAAGACAGAGCTTTGTTGACAAAGTAATGTCTCTGCTTCTTAATATGCTATCTAGGTTGGTCATAATTTTCCTTCCAAGGACCAAGCGTCTTTTAATTTCATAAGAGCCCAAAAAGATAAATTCTGTGACTGTTTCTACTGTTTCCCCATCTATTTGTCATGAAGTGATGGGACTGGATGCCATGATCTTAGTTTTCTGAATGTTGAGCTTTAAGCCAACTTTTTCACTCTCCTCTTTCACTTTTATCAAGAAGCTCTTTAGTTCTTCTTCACTTTCTGCCATAAGGGTGGTGTCATCTGCATATCTGAGGTTATTGATATTTCTCCCAGCAATCTTGATTCCATCCTGTGCTTCTTCCAGCCCAGCGTTTCTCATGATATACTCTGCATATAAGTTAAATAAGCAGGGTGACAATATACAGCCTTGACGAACTCCTTTCCCAACTTGGAACCAGTCTGTTGTTCCATGTCCAGTTCTAACTGTTGCTTCTTGACCTGTATACAGATTTCTCAAGAGGCAGGTCAGGTGGTCTGGTATTCCCATCTCTTTCAGAATTTTCCACAGTTTATCATGATCCACACAGTCAAAGTCTTTGGCATAGTCAATAAAGCAGAAATAGATGTTTTTCTGGAACTCTCTTGCTTTTTCCATGATCCAGTGGATGTTGGCAATTTGATCTCTGGTTCCTCTGCCTTTTCTAAAACCAGTTTGAACATCTGGAAGTTCATGGTTCACATATTGCTGAAGCCTGGCTTGGAGAATTTAGAGCATTACTTTACTAGCGTGTGAGATGAGTGCAATTGTGCGGTAGTTTGAGCATTCTTTGGCATTGCCTTTCTTTGGGATTGAAATGAAAACTGACCTTTTCCAGTCCTGTGGCCACTGCTGAGTTTTCCAAATTTACTGGCATATTGAGTGCATATTGAGTATATAAGGCTTGAATTCCTTTAAGCTGAACTCAGGTGGTCTCCTGAGGAGCTTCTCTGGTTCTGGAGGTTATCAAACTATGACTTTCTCTCTGGAATGAAAAATGCTTCATCAGGTAGTTAACATCTTTCATTTGTTTGGGAGTTTAGTTCTGCAGAAGAGGTCAAAGATATTATTATGTGTATCCCTTGAGGCGGAACCGGATCCTCACCCAAGGCTGCACTATTGTTTCTTGACTTCTTCCCTACTTCTTCATCCCCTCCCATCGCTGTTTAAACCTGCCCTTTGAAACTCAGAGAAGGTCATAGAGGCTGAAGCCTATTCCCTACAAACAAGAAACAGGGAACACAGAAAGGCTTCCATGCCCAGGAGACCCACAGGGTCCTGCTTGGTTTCACTATCTCCAGGTAGATAGTGTCAGAATTGAGCTGAATTGTAGGACACCCACTAGTGAAGAATTGCTTGTTGGTGTGGGAACCACCCGGGCTTCCTTCCCACCCCCTCCCCATATACATACAAATCAGAATTAGTCACAACCTTTAGGTGGTTTTTCAGAAAACTTTTAGTATATTCCATTCAGCTTTTTCATTCCAGTTCTTTAGAGATTACCCCTCAACTCCTGCCAGTGAGGTCCGTGGAACTGCTTATAACCCAGTTTCTCATTTAGTCAGTACATTATTGAAGCCTACTATGTGCCCTGTTCTAAGCTCAGAAAACTTAGCAATAAAGCCCTGCTGTCATAGAGTTGACATTCAAGCTGGGGAAAAGAGGTGATAAACAAGTGAACCAAACTGAATAAAGAAGTGAACTATATAAAACTCTGGTGGGAGGTTTCTTCAGCAGGTGAAACAAGTTCCTGAAGCAGGGTAGAGTAGGGAGGGTGGACTACCTGGAACTGATGGGGGTAGGTGGGGAAGCAGAGATGAGGTAACAGGGCCAGGGCCAGATGGTGTAGGGCCTGGTAGAGTTTTAGTCTAGCATTTAATGAAAAGCTCTTGGTATGCAAGAAAGAGACTTGAATGACTTGAATTTGTATTAAATTGCTCTAGCAGCCTTATAGAAAATAGACTGTAGACCTTTTCTCTGATTCTGATTTAACACATTCCAGTAAATTCCTTTCCATCCTAAGTTAGCTATAGTTGTAGAAGAGACAAATAAAAATCCTAAATAGTGTGACCAAAGAGGGGACTGCAGAGAAATTTGAGGTATTTTATTAGAAGTGATAAAAGACAATGAATTCATATTCCAAACTGGAAAGCTATTGACCCTTGGTATGTAGGACTTAGCCATGCTCTCTTGGGTCTGACCTCCCAAGCTGGCTGCTCCTTATTTGATACGGAGAGCACACCTACAGCAGAGGTCAGGCTGTTCTAGGAGCCAGCCACTCCCCTAAAACAATCAAGATCCTGTTTTCAACCTGGATCACCAGTCCTGATTTCTCCTTCCTTCATCCCCAGAGGGACTTGGGCGGCCTCTGCCACCCACTAGTTCAGTTGAGGTCACTGCTGTGTTACCTGAGATGTTCTCAGAATTGAAAGAGATCATGGCACAAGGATAAACAAGGATAAAAGCAGTTACAGATTGCACAAAACAGGTAACCCCCGAGAAGCAGTTGCACACCTGCTCGATCTTACTGCTGTGAAACAGCACACTTAGTGGACTGGTGCGAAGCTTCCTGAAGCAGTTTGCTGAGCACTCTTGAAAAATGAAGTAGGAGTAAAGTGATACAGCATAAGAAGGCAAGTGCTTGTGGTAAAAAAAAAAAAAAAAAGTAAAGAAAAATGATTTCTCATTCCTAAATTGTGTGAACATATGTTAAATATGACATATCTCAATGCGGGCCACAAAGTCAAAACAGTCATTTTATTTCCATGTATGGTACCATTTCATCTCTTCAGAATCCAGCTACCTAGCTATTTCAGCTACCCAGAATACAGTTAAGAAAAGTAGTAAGCAAAAAAACAAAAAACAAAATTATCCAAAGAATGCAAATAAGATTTAATAAAATTGTTCACTAAGACCCATATCTTTTACTCACAGGAGAGCCCCTTGCACTCTAGGTGGTGGTGGTGTTTTTTTCTTTTCGTTCATTCATATTTCTCTCAGTTTGCTTTTATGTTCATTCTTTATTCTCATAGTTGTATGCAGCATAGTGATAGTAGAGGGGAGAAATGGGCCATCCTGTGGATAACACTCTAAGGACATATGACTATGTGGTTACTAACTGGGCTCTGAAGTCAGGTAGATCTTGATTCAGCTCTATAACAGCTATATGACTTAGGACAAGTTACTTACCTACCCAAAACCTAGGTTCTGAATCTCTAAAATGAGATTATTTGTATCTCTCTCTTGGGGTCAGTGTGAGGATGAAATGAGATCAAGCAGGTGAGTCTACCCAATAGTGATGCGGAAAGCTCAGCTTATGTACACTGGTGCAGAATCAAATCTCAAAGACAGAGTTTTAGGTGAAGTAGAAAAGAATAGCTCTATTGCTTTGCCAGGCAAATGGAGATACTGCAGGCTCATGGCCTCAAAACTGTGTTCCCCTATCCAGGGAGATCTGCTGAGGAGTTTTATAGCAACAGTGGGGTTGCTAATAAGGACTAGAGAGTGCACAGGGTCTGTACTCCTTTATTCTGGTCTCAGGTGGTCTCCTAATGAGCTTCTCTGGTTCCTTTAATCTGGCTTCATATGGTCTATTTTTTTGTTTGTTGTTTCGGCTGTGTCAGATCTTAGCTGTGGCACACAGGGTCTTCTGCTGAGGCACGAGGGCTTAGTTGCCCCGCAGCATGTAGGATCTTTGTTCTCCAACCAGGGATCGAACCCATGTGCCCTGTTTTGGAAGGCATAATCTTAACCACTGGACCAGCTGGTGGTCTCTTGATGAACTTCTTGAGGTTATCAAACTGTAATCTCTGGAATTAAGAATACAACTTCTTCCATTTGGTGGGGGGCAAGCGAGGGGGCGGGTGGAGTTCAGTTCTGTAAAGAGCTCAAAGATATCATTCTGTGTATCCCTTGAGGTGGAACCAGGACTCGGCCCCAAAGCTGCACTGTTGTTTCTTCACTGCCCCTCCTTTGTCTCTGGGCTTCCCAGGTGGCGCTAGTGGTAAAGATCCCACCTGCCAATACAGGAAACACAGTTCAGTCCCTGGGTCACAAAGATCCCCTAGAGGAGGGCACAGCAACCCACTCCAGTATTCCCACCTGGAGAATCCCCATGGACAGAGGAGCCTGGCAGGCTACAGTCCATGGGGTTGCAAGAGTCGAACACAACTGAAGTGACTGAGCACGCATGCACAAGCCCTTGTCTCTGCATCTCCCCTTCCCTGATTAGCAACTATTTGAATCTGCCCTTTCAGACTCAAGGAAGGTCATGGAGGCTGGAGTCTGTTCCCCACAAACAAGAATCGGGAGACAAAAAGGCTTCTGTGCCCAGGAGCCCCACATGGTCCTGCTCAGCTTCAGTAGTTGCTCTATAGTGGGAGCTATAACTGCTAGCATGTTAATGTTTAAGGCAATGTTGCCTAATGAATATGGATTCCGTAGCCAAAATGCATAACTTCAAAGGTCAAATATTGGCTTGACTACTTACTTAGCTGTGTGACCTTGAGTAAGTTACTAAATTTCTGTGTGCCCCCATTTCTAGGCCTTGAAAATGGAGATAGTCATTGGACCTACTTCATAGGGTTGTTGGGAAGATGGAGTTAATACTTAAAAAGTGTTTAGATCATGACCTGGCACCATAAACACCATGAAAGTATTGACTGTCATTATTAATGACTGATCTTGCCATAATTATAAAGCACTTCTCTCCTTCAATTTATCCATGACCTCCTAGCTCCGTCCTCCCCTGGCAATCATATCATATACAAAGTGTTCTCAGGTACATCATCCCAAGAGAGTCTTAGGACATCTCTGTGATACAAACAGGAGAACCTGATAGAAATGTATTAAATTCCCCACAAATATTTGTCCATAAAATGTTTAATTGAATCATGGATCCTAGTATCAAACAATTCAAGTATCATGTCACATAAAAGTAAATTTGGAAAAAGTGTATAGTTGCAAAAATAAGTTTATCTCTCCAGTTCATGGAAAGTCTAACTACTGAGACGTTACAAGAGAACCCAATCTAAATAGGTGCGATTTGTTCACTTTAACACTAGGTGGCGGCAAATGATGTTTTAATCTGTGGTTTTATGCCCTACACAAAATGTTCCCGACTAATCAGCAAGTCTAAGAATACAGCTGGGCATCCCAAGGAGCTCCAGCTGTCAGCAGCTTCCTTCACCCTTCTATGCCCAAACTTCTGAAATTGCTTCATCTTTCAACCTCAATCTCAACTTCTGCAACAATTTGACCATAGGTCAAACTTCTTTAGGAAGTCAGATGGTGAGCAAAAAGTGAAGAATCCTAGGTTAGTCTTTGTTACCCACAAGAGTTATTGGATATCTAAGATGTAGGAAAATGAAAAGTGAACTAGTTGCTTTTTGCAATTTCTGGTCAGATTTCAGGCTGGAGTGGAGATGGGGTTTTTGTATAACACATTTTAACAGCTGGAAGTGAGACTATGGGATCTGCAAAGCTCCAGAGGTCCACTACCTGGTTTCAAACCCTGAGCTCTGGCACTCATTATGTGTGGCTAGCTTTGCAAATTGTTGTTTAGTCACTAAGTTGTGTCTGAGTTTTTGTGACCCTGTGGACTGTAGCTCACCTGGCTCCTCTGTCCATGGGATTTCCCAGGCGAGAATACTGGAGTGGGTTGCCATGCCCTCCTCCAGGGGATCTTCCCGACCCAGGGATCGAACCCACGTCTCTGACATTGGCAGGCAGACTCTTTACCACTGAGCTACCAGGGAAGCTATTTCATCTTTAAGTTGCCCCACTATCCCCCTTTCTAAAGTGAGAATGGTAACATAATAGCAGTGCTTATCTCACTGAATAGGTAAGTAAATTAAATGAATTAGTATGTGTGAAGTTTTTAGTATAGCGCTTGACATACAGAAAACACCAGATAACTGGTGGCTATTAGATTTTGGAAGGCTTTGAAAATCAGTCTGAGAAATTTGAACAGTAAGTAACACAGAGATACACTCAGGAGGGTAGGACAAAAGGAAAAGCACAACAGAAGGTCAGTGTGTTAAAATGGGGTAGGGGTGGGGGCAAGTCAGGCAGAAGAAACAGACTCAGTAAACTGAACTTGAGGTTCCAAGGGTTTGACTTGTGGGGTGGTACAGTAGGGAATAATGTGTGGGAGATTAGTTTATTACCATGAGAAACAAATGTCAGCAGGTTTATAAGTGGAAAGAGCACCTTAAACAGCTGGGTGACTTGGGCCTTGCTTTGACTCCACTGGCTACATGGACTTAGGTGAGTCACCCCTCCCAACCTCTGGTTATTCCCCTGTTGTTGATTTGGAAAATATCCTCACTGCCTTCCTTACAGTGATGGGAGAACCAAATGGTATGGTATGCATGAAGATACTTTTAAAACAGTAAACTTTCAGATAGATATTATTACTGTTTTTGTTAGGAAGGATAAAATGAATTTATCCAGCTGGAAAATATTGACAGACCCTCCAGGGATGGCTTAAAGATAATTAATTCAAATTCAAGATTATAAAATAAAAGTATTTAGAAGACTAAAACTAAAGAACTGTATTTAAAACATTTGATAGAAATCTATTAAATGGAGCAAAGAGCCTGTGGATTTCTCCTGGGTATAAATCCTTTCTGTGGCCTCCATTTCTTGTTTGTAGGAAACAGGCTGCATTCAGCCTCCTTGACCTTCCAGGAGTTCCAAAGGGCAGATTCAAATAGTTACTAATCAGGGAAGGGAGGGAATGCATAAACAAGGAAGGAATAGTTGAGAAACAAAGGCAGAGCCACAGTGCAGGGGCCTGGTCCCTCCTCATGGAATATGTTGTTGTTGTTCAATCACTCAGTCCAACTCTTTGAGACCCCATGGACTACAGCTTGCCAGGCTTCCCCATCCTTCAC
Organism: Bubalus bubalis; assembly: GCF_019923935.1. Classification (NCBI taxonomy): domain Eukaryota; kingdom Metazoa; phylum Chordata; class Mammalia; order Artiodactyla; family Bovidae; genus Bubalus; species Bubalus bubalis. The sequence continues at coordinate 129,720,779 of NC_059157.1, read as the reverse complement.
TATCTCCTTGAGTTTGCTCAAAGTCATGTCCACTGAGTCAGTGATGCCATCTCATCCTCTGTCGTCCCCTTCTCCTCCTGCCTTCAATTTTTCCCAGCATCGGGGTCTTTTCCAGTGAGTTGGCTCTTCACATCAGTTGGCCAAAGTATTGGAGCTTCAGCTTCAGCATCAGTCCCACCAATGAGTAATCGGGACTGATTTCCTTTAGGATTGACTGTTTTGATCTCCTTGCTGTCCAAAGGATGCTCAAGAGTCTTCTCCAGCACAGTTCAAAAGCATCAGTTCTTCGGCACTCAGCCTTTTTTAAGATCCAACTGTCACATCCATACCTGACTACCAGAAAGACCTTAGCTTTGACTATACAGACCTTTATCAGCAAAGTGATATCTCTGCTTTTTAATATACATTTTAATATTCCTCAAGGAATATTCAGTTCAGTTCAGTCGCTCAGCCATGTCCGACTCTTTGTGACCCCATGAACCGCAGCACACCAAGCCTCCCTGTCCATCACCAACTTCCAGAGTCCACCCAAACCCATGTCCATCGTGTCAATGATGCCATCCAACAATTTCTTCCTCTGTCGTCTCCTTCTCCTCCTGCTCTCAATCTTTCCCAGCATCAGGGTCTTTCCAAATGAGTCAGCTCTTCGCATCAGGTGGCCAAAGTATTGGAGTTTCAGCTTCAACATCAGTCCTTCCAATGAACACCCAGGACTGATCTCCGTTAGGATGGACTGGTTGAATCTCCTTGCAGTCCAAGGGACTCTCATGAGTCTCTCCAACACCACAGTTCAAAAGCATCAATTCTTCGGCGCTCAGCCTTCTTCACAGTCCAACTCTCACATCCATACATGACCACTGGAAAAACCATAGCCTTGACTAGATGGACCTTTGTTAGCAAAGTAACATCTCTGCTTTTTAATATGCTGTCTAGGTTGGTCATAACTTTCCTTCCAAGGAGTAAGCGTCTTTTAATTTCATGGCTGCAATCACCATCTGCAGTGATTTTGGAGCCCAGAAAAATAAAGTCACCCACTGTTTCCACCATTTCCCCATCTATTTGCCATTAAGTGATGGGACCAGATGCCATGATCTTAGTTTTCTGAATGTTGAGCTTTAAGCCAACTTTTTCACTCTCCTCTTTCACTTTCATCAAGTGGCTTTTTAGTCCTCTTCACTTTCTGCCATAAGGGTGGTGTCATCTGCGTATCTGAAGTATTGATATTTCTGGCAATCTTGATTACAGCTTGTGCTTCCTCCAGCCCAGTGTTTCTCATGATGTACTCTGTGTATCAGTTAAATAAGTAGGGTGACAAATACAGCCTTGACAAACTCCTTTTCCTATTTGGAAAAGGAATATACATAGCAATATATTTTAGTTCTTCTACGGGAACTAAAGCTCCTGCTCAGGTGAAGGATGGTAACTTCAGGCTGAGCACAAGATTCCTGAAACACTGCCCTGTTATTTCACCACCACCTAGTCAGAAGAAAGCCACACACCCTTAAGCCCTCATCCCACATTTTGCCTATAGAAACTCCCTGGAGTTGGAGGTTTTTGAGCACAAGCCACCTGTTCTTGTTTGCCCCTGCAATATACCTTTCTCTGCTCCAAACTTGAATGTTTTGGTTCATTTGGCCTTCCTGTGTGTCAGGCACACGAACTTGTGTTCAGTAATATCTACATGGAATTAAGTGAAGATTTTTAAATGTGCTATAAAAATGGCAGTAATAAAAAGGATTCAATCGAATACAATGTATAAATATACCAATCAAAACTTTAAAAGAACTAAACTTTCTTTTTAAAATTAAGAAGATGATGGGAAAAAAATTTTAGGAGGGGTGGGGGAGAATTTTTTAATTCCATTATTTGTTGCCTTGAAAAAACATGGTTAAAGACAAATTGAGAGAGCTACCTGGGTAAAATCCAAGATGGCTGCACGCAGTTAGTACCCGTGTGACCCCAGCGGAAGAGGTGTTCCCAGATTGTTCCATGTAAGGGTCACCCTCCCGCCCCCCAAAGTGATTGATCGTTGGAACGAGAAGAGGGCGATGTTCGGGGTATATGACAATATCGGGATCCTGGGAAACTTTGAAAAGCACCCCAAAGAATTGATCAAGGGCCCCACGTGGCTTCGAGGCTGGAAGGGGAATGAACTGCAGCGTTGTATTCGAAAGAAGAGAATGGTAGGAAATCGGATGTTCATTGATGATCTGCACAACCTGAACAAACGCATCAGCTTTCTCTACAAAGGCTTTAATCGACATGGGAAGCACCGGTAGAAGAAAAAGCTGGGAACTGTGGAAGAGGCATGTCTATCACCAGAGAGAAGGGAAAAGTACTTTTCCTTATGAGGAAGGGAATTTGAATGCTCTCAGTGATAATGCAGGACTCATTTGTAATCCATTATCCACAACTTCAGTTTCCTTTAGATGCTAATTTTACTCATTCATGCAAGGAGGAAGTGGAACTCATCCCTAAGTCTTACAGTTTTACCTTTGGACTTCACCACTTGCCCCACAGGTGTTTAAAAATATAAAAAAATCATTGTTGGCATAAAAAAAATAAAAGACAAACTGAATCACTCAAAGTAAAGGCTAATTTCTAATTAAACAGATTCATCACATACATTTATCTCCTTTCCAATTCAAGTCCTCACCAAAACATCAGTGAGAGAAAGGTATAAATCTGTCATAACAAAGAGACTAGGAGCTGATGTAACAAAATTTTACAACTCAGAAAGTAAATTGTCTTACTGCTGCCAAACCAAACTTGGGTCTGCTCACCCACCCACAGTAAAGCTAGTTTCCTGAAACCAGTTGTGGTGAAGGAAAGTACAGCCCTCATTGCATGTTCGAGCCAAGAATGTGGGTGGCTCGTGCTTGAAAGATCCAAACTCCCTGATGGTTTTCAGGGGAGTGTCTTTAAAGACAACCTTTGGGGGCAAGGGCTTCTGATGGGGCAGTAGTGAGGCAACAGGGTGGCATTTCAGGGCTCTCAATCACGAGCCTTCTGGTTCCATCCGGTATGCGTCTAGTGCTTGGATTCAGCAGCAGTAGCCAGCATCCTCTGCCTCAGGTAGGGATCATATTTCCTAAAGAACAACTTCAGAGATACCTGTCCAAATGTTACGTGTATCCCTTGAGGAGGAACCGGGACTCTGCTGTACCACTGACCTGTTATTGCTTTTCTTATTTAACTACTATTCCTTTGTTTCGGCATACCCTCACTCCCCTAATTAGTAACTGCATGGGCCTGTGCTTTGCAACTTCAGAAAGATCTAAAAGACTAAAGTTTTTTTCTACACACAAGAAATAAGAAACACAGAGAGGCTTTGGTACCCAGGAGGGCCCCACTGGGTCCTGCTGTTTCAAACCTCCCCCACCCTTTTTCTTTGATACCCCTCAGTCCTGAGGGAAACAGATGCAGGACAAGAAAGGGAATAAAGCTTTGGATAGAGAGGTTAATCATAAACTTGGCAGGGGAACTTGGTTCTAGGGGAATTCCGTTTCATTAGCAAAGGACAGAAAGCTATGAAAACTGTCTGTAGAAGCTGTCGGCTACAAATTGTCACTTGCCATGAGCACCTGCCATCTACCTCTACAATGATTAAATCATGTGTTGCTACAGCTGCTGTGACCTTCAACACCCCCTGAAGGGAGTTCAAGGTAGAGATCAAGAATGAAGCACTCTGTGCTCTGGAAAACTGGCAGAACAGGTCTTCAGATAGATATTTCCAGGAGCAGATATTATGAGCCCAATTCTTGCATCTCCTCATATCTAGAAAAGCACTTAACCCCTTCATGGTGACATCGGCTCCTCATCACTAGCAGAAAACTTTTGCAAAGATAAGTACTTGATTGCATGAGCTCCCTCTTCACGAAAATTCCTTATATATTGACCTCTCCTCTCACCTCTTTGGAGCAGTTTCTCAGTTACCTGAGGTACTGTCTCCCAGGCTGCAGTCCTCATTTTTGCCCAAATAACACAATTCTCATATTGTGCAATTTTTTTAAGTAGACAAAGGGGATCCCAAGGAGAATAAACCAACATGTACTGCTGAACTGAAATTGTGCTCCTCTGACTGGGAATTGAATCCTTGTGCCAGAACTGGAATGCAGCCTGAACCCAGACTAGGACTTAAACTCATGGTCTTTTAATTATAATCACTCACCTTGTGTCTGGACATACTGAGGCTCTGGTTCTTTGTGTTTCAGTGTAGAAGGAATTCAGTGAGAGGCAAAGTAATAGGCAAGAAGTACACTTATTAATTTAGGATGCTGTGAGAGATGCCAGAGAGGCCTGGCGTGCTGTGATTCATGGGGTCGCAAGGAGTCGGACACGACTGAGCGACTGAACTGAACTGAGAGATGCAAGGAGGCAGGCAAGGGGGATTAGGTGAGCTACAATTTTATAATCAAAGGAAAATGGGGGAGAGAGGAAAAGATCAGCTTCTTCCTCATTCTTCAAGTATACATCAGGCTTATATAACTAGCTCTGCCTTCATATTAGGCAGGAGAATGTCCGACCCTATGAGGTCAAACTATGACTGTCCTAGTACTTATTCACATCAGCAGAAGGGTAGTAACATTTTTCTTTCATTTAATGACCAGGAGGCAGGTAGGGTGGTCTGGTATTCCCATCGCTTTAAGAATTTTCCACTGTCTGTCTTGATCCACACAGTGGATCAAAGGCTTTAGCACAGGCAGTGAGGCAGAAGCAGATATTTTTCTGGAATTCTCTTGCTTTTTCTATGATCCAATGGATGTTGGCAATTTGATCTCTGGTTCCTCTGCCTTTTCTAAATCTAGCTTGTACATCTGGAAGTTCTTGGTTCACGTACTGTTGAAGCCTATCTTGAAGGATTTTGAGCATTACTTTGCTATCATGTGAAATGAGCACCACTGTGCAGTGGTTTGAGCATCCTTTGGCATTGCCCTTCTTTGGGATTAGAATGAAAACTGACCTTCCCAGTCCTGTGGCCACTGCTGTATTTTCCAAATTTGCTGGTATATTGTGTACAGCACTTTAACAGCATCATCTTTTAGGGTTAGACCTAGCTCAGCTGGAATTCCATCACCTCCACTAGCTTTGTTCATAGTGATGCTTCCTAAGGCCCACTTGACTTCACATTCCAGGATGTCTGGCTCTAGGTGAGTGACCACACCATTGTGGTTATCTGGGTCATTGGGATCTTTTTTGCATAGTGCTTCTGTGTATTCTTGCCACCTCTTCTTAATCTCTTCTGCTTCTGTTAGGTCCTTACCATTTCTGTCCTTTATTGTGCCCATTTTTGCATGAAGTGTTCTCTTGGTATCTTTAATTTCCTTAAATAGATCTCCAGTCTTTCCCATTCGATTGTTTTCCTCTATTTCTTTGCATTGTTCACTTAAGAAGACTTTCTTATCCTTGATATTCTTTGAAACTCTGTATTCAGATGGGTATATCTTTCCCTTTCTCCTTTGCCTTTCACTTCTCTTCTTTTCTCAGCTATATGTAAGGCACCCTCAGACAACCATTTTGCCTTTTTGCATTTCTTTTTATTGGGGATGGTTTTGGTCACCACCTCCTGTACAGTGTTATGAACCTCCATCCATAGTTCTTCAGGCACTCTGTCTCAAATCTAATCCCTTGAATCTATTTGTCACTTCCACTGTATAATCATAAGGTATTTGATTTAGGTCATACCTGAATGACCTAGAGGTTTTCCCTGCTTTCTTCAATTGAAGCCTGAATTTTGCATTAAGGCACTCATCTCTTCTTAAAGAGATGGGAATATCAGACCACCTCACCTGCCTTCTGAGAAACATGTATGCAGATAAAGAAGCAACAGTTAGAACCAGACATGGAACAATGGACTGGTTCAAAATTGGGAAAGGAGTACCTCAAGGCTGTATATTGTCACCCTGCTTACTTAACTTATATGCAGAGTACATCATGTGAAATGCTGGGTTGGATGAAGCAAAAGCTGGAATCAAGATTGCCAGGGGAAATATCAATAACCTCAGATATGTGGATGATACCACCCTAATGGCAGAAAGTGAAGAGGAACCAAAGAGCTTCTTGACGAAGGTGAAAGAGGAGAGTGAAAAAGCTTGTTTAAAATTCAACATCCAAAAAACTAAGATCATGGCATCCAGTTCCATCACTTCATGGCAAATAGATGATGAAACAATGGAACAGTGACAGACTTTATTTTCTTGGGCTCCAAAATCGCTGCAGACAGCGACTGCAACCATGAAATTAAAAGACGCTTGCTCCTTGGATGAAAAGCTATGACCAACCTAGACTATGTATTAAAAAGCAGAGACATTACTTTGCCGACAAATGTCTGTATAGTCAAAGCTATGGTCTTTCCGGTAGTCAGGTATGGATGTGACAGTTGGACCAAAAAGAAGGATGAACGATGAAGAATTGACACTTTTGAACTGTGTTGGAGAAGACTCTTGAGAGTCCCTTGGACTGCAAGGAGATCAAACCAGTCAATCCTGAGGAAATCAACCCTGAATATTCATTGGAAGGACTGATGCTGAAGCTGAAGTTTCAATACTACTGTGCCCACCTGATGCAAAGAGCCAACTCATTGGAAAAGACCCTGATGCTGGAAAAGATTGAAGGCAGGAGAAGGGGATGACAGAGGACAAGATGGTTGGACGGCATCACTGATTCAATGGACTTGAGTTTGAGCAAGCTCCGGGAGATAGTGAAGGACAGGGAAGTCTGGTGTGGTGCAGTCCGTGAGATCACAAAGAGTCGAACACAACTGAGCAACTGAACAACAACAAATTCAAAAGTGCACAGTCGTTAACAGAATTTCTAATATGAGAATAATTCTAACATGAGGGTAAACAGGTTCAAAACCCTATACTGCCCTACTTATTATTAGCTCAGTGAACTTGGGCCATTCATTACTTAAGCTCTCTGAACCTCAGTTCACCCATCTACAGAACTATGGCTTTAAGGCATAGAATCATGGTATGGATTCAATGAGATTATATGTATAGGAAAGCTTCCAGGAAAAACAAACCTTCATTACATTTAAGGTGCTGTATTTGGTTTTTTTTTTTTTTTTTTTTTTTTGGCTGCTGTTACAAAATGCCACAAACTTTTGGGCTGCATTCCCTGTTTCATGGTCCCTTCCACCATTTTCAAAACCTGTTTTGCTTCGGTATCCACTTGCCTTCTTCTTCTATGTCCAATCTCCCATAGCTTCTTTGCTCTTTTTAAAAAAAGACTGTATTGAAGTATAGTTGATTTACCATGTTTTGTTAATTTCATCTTTACAGCAAAGTGTCTCATATATATATAATATATATAATTCTTTTTCATATTCATTTCCATTATGGTTTGTTACAGGATATTGAATATAGTTCTCTGTGCTGTATAGTAGAACTTTGTTTCCTCTTTTTTTTAAATATTTATTTATTTGGCTGTGCCAGGTCTTAGTTGCGACATGTGGAATCTAGTTCCCTGACCAGGGATCACACCCAGGTCCCCTTCTTTGGGAGTGCAGAGTCTTACCCACTGGACTACCAGAGAAATCCCCCTCTGCCTCTTTCTTAAAAAGACATCTGTGAACCTTTAAAAATTGTAACTTGCAGACTTCCCTGGTGATACAGTGGTTAGGACTCCTCCTGTCACTGCAAGGGACACGGGTTTGGTCCCTGTCTGGGAAGATTCCACATGCCACCTGTGTGCCACAACCACTGAGCCCTCCCCTCTCTAGAGCACATGCTCTGCAACAAGAGGAGACACCACAATGAGAAGCGCCTGCACTACAATGAAGAGTAGCCCCCAAGAGCTGCAGCAAAGACCCAGCACATACAAAAATAAATAAATAAAATTAAATATATATATATATATAGAGAGAGAGAGAGAGAATAGACACCTGTGATTCCATTCAGGGCTCACCTAGATAATTTCCTGCCTCAGTATCTTTTATTCATACCTACAAAGTCTTTCTTGCCATTATAAGATAATATTTGCACAGTCCAGAGATTAGGATATCTTTGGGGCCATTATTTAGGTTTTATCTACAAACTATGCTTTGGAGGAATAGGAGAGTCCTGTGACTTTTAAACTCATCAAGTCTATTATTGAAAATGAATTGCCCCTGCCACCCAGGCTCTCCCATAGCCTATTTCATCCTAGGCTACAACCAACTGAATAGGAAGATAACCCTACCCTGGCTGGGCTTCCCAGGTGACTCAGTGGTAAAGAATACACCCTCTGACGCAGGAAACGCAGTTCCATCCCTGAGTTAGGAAGGATACTGTGGAGCAGGAAATGGCAAAACCCCACCCCTCAGTATTCTTTCTGGGGAATCCCATGGACAGAGGAGCCTGACAGGCTACATACAGTCCATCAGGTTGCAAAGAGTCAGAGACGAGTGAGCACACTAGCACCTATCCTGCCTTCAAGAAATTAAGAAAGCAAGCTTCATCATCCACCCTGTCATAAAAAAGCCTGGGAAAGTCGGCTCACCCAGCAGAATCTCTGCAAGTGTTGCTCTGTCACCTGTGGCTTACTTGCTCAGCTGGGACTCTTTGCAGATACCCAGTTTGCAGGCAGGCAGTAGAACTCCAGCAGAGGCGTGGGAGGTGTTCCTTCCCATGGGAGGTCTTTCCTCCCAGACCTGGAGGCCAGCCAAGACCAGCACCAGAGGTTGGGACTGCTCACTCTTGTCTCCCTCCATGCAGTGGTGTGGTACCAGGCTCTCTGTGTAAATAGACCTTTTATTTATTTTTTTTTTAAGAGCTCCTTTTTAGTTGGCAGCATCTGGCATGAGTCCCTGTCATTATTATTGGCAGGGTTGTTTTTTCTTCAGTTTGGCAAGTCTTATGTAATAATTCCCAGGCCATGTGGTTCTCACCTACTTCACTTGGCCCTAGCTTATAGTCTTGGCAATTCTCTTAGTATAGATGATTGGTCTACAAGCAAGAGATTTGAGAAGCTAGGAGCCAACATTTGTTGAGAGCTTACTATGCACCAGGCACTCTGCTAGCTTATGTCATTTTTCCATTTTGTTTTATAACCAGCACATCATGCAAGTGTGAAAATTGGGGGCTCAGCTAGCTTAAAAGTTAATTTACTTTCTCAAAATCATAAAGTAAAAATAAGAGGTAGAGTTTAGAGTTCCTCCTAGTCAGACATGGGTGTGTCTGACTCCTAAGTTTTCCCACTACCCCTCCACCTAAGGGAAGGAGAATTAAAAAGCATCTGATCACAGCCATGACTCAGTGGTTTGTCTTGGAGTTCCTTAATTACCAGCAGCAGATTATCCCCTAGTTACAGTTTTACAATCCTAGCTACCAAACCAGTGGCTAAATGACAAGTAAACATCACACAATTGAGAAATCGTTCAGCAAACTAAAATCAAATTATTATTCTGCTTTCTCCTAATCCATTACCTTATGGGACAGTAATCTCAAATTTTTTTAATTATGCATCCTAGTCAGTAAAAAATTATTGAGCACACACCCTCAATAAATGTCTGTTTGTTTTTATAATCTATATACAGGCACTAGACCTATAAAAAGCCCACAGGGAATTCCCTGGTGGTCCATTGGTTAGGACTCTGCACTTCTACTACCAAGAGCCTGGCCTCAATCCCTGGTTGGGGAACTAAGATCCTGCAAGCTCCACAGTGCAGTAAAAAACAAAAACAACAACAAACAAAAAAACACACAGAAGTAGACGTCCATAATGCAGTATTTTAGTTAGAAGTTCTAATATTTTCTTTCCATATTTGAATGAGTCAGCTTGCATCATCGCTGTAGGAACAGTCCCTCTGGAAGGCCACTCTCACATGCAGCTACTGTTGAGCTACAAACCCACGGCTGTATACCCAGACTCATTTATAGACATTTAAGAAAACCTTAGCAATGATTAAAATGGCCTCCTATAATGAAAGCTTACTGCTTCTGTGGCCAAAAAAAAAAAAAAAAACCAGAACAAACTCAGGTGATTCTACAGCATCTTCCACGTGGCCAAACAGAACCCTCCCATATCCCTTCGTGCCTAAGTGGCACTCTGGTACCCAGGGAACATTTGCCTAGCTGCTCCCTAAATGTTCTGATTCCCACAGTTAATGCATTCAAAAGTGGCCCTAAAGAATATACCATAGAAACTCAGACTTTTCCTTAGATTTTGGTTATATAGAGCTTGCCCTGAATTTGGGATGGGTGCCCTGAATTTACTGGAAATCAGTCAGTCACAAAGAGCATCCAACTCCCTGCCTCATTAAGTTTAATTTATGTTTTCTTTCAAAAACAAGTACCTTTGAGTTTGTCTGTCCTGTCAGATGTCTAAAGCCCTCCTCCCTGAGTGAGATAGCTCTCTATAATGTCTTTGTAAATTTCCCCTTCTCCAAGCCTTGTCTGAGCCATGGAGAGAGGCTGTCCTGGTAGCATGACCCCTCTCACAGGGATTTCTTTATCCTGGACCACAGATGGGTCAGAATGAACCCGATATACTGGGCAAAGCAGCCCATGCTGTGTGTGTGGCCTTGATGAGGAAATTGGGGAGTAAAATGGTGATTCTCTAGAGAACTGTTCAAGGAAGTAATTGAAGAGAAAGGTCTGAAGTAAATATCACAATTCAAAGTTCAAATACAATCTTAAAGAACCTGTGAATTCTAGCAAAGCAAAAACTGCCACCAGGGTGAATACCTGAGAGGAAGGCTGTTCTGTTCAGCTGACTTTTACCTGCTCACTGAGATATGGAAGGAGGAAGACCAATGTGATATGTCCTGACTGGCAAACTCTACTGGACCCAGGATCACTTGGGGACTTTGTTAAAAATGATAATCTAATTCAGTAGACTTTGGAGGAGAAAACAGGATGGAGACTATGAACCTCCATTTTTAACACACACCTCCAGTGGATTCTGATACAGGTGTTCCATGGATCACATTTTAAGAAGCACTTAAATAAGTTATAGCTACGTTTAGGCTACTAGGCTACTATTGGAAACATAGTTTTCTGAGCTTTAAATGATGTATATGTGCAGTGTTGTTGTTGTTCTTTAGTCACTAAGTTGTGTCCGACTCTTTGTGACCCCGTGGACTGCAGCGTGCCAGGCTGCAAACTCATGTCCATTGAGTCGTTGATGCCATCCACCATCTCATCCTCTGTCCTCCCCTTCTCCTCCTCACTCAATCTTTCCCAAAATCAAGGTCTTTTCAAATGAGTCAGCTCTTCGCATCAGGTGGCCAAAGCATTGGCACTCCAGCTTCAGCATCAGTCCTTCCAATGAATATTCAAGGTTGATTTCTTTAGGACTGACTGTTTTGATCTCCTTGCTGTCCAAGAAACTGTCAAGAGTCTTCTCCAGCATCACAGTTCAAAAGCATAAACTTCAGTGCTCAGCTTTCCTGATGGACCAACTCTCACATCTGTACATGACTACTGGAAAAACCATAGCTTTGATTATTGTTGGCAAAGTGGTGTTCCTACCTTGTAATATGCCGTCTAGGTTTGTCATAGCTTTTTTTTCCAAGGAACTAGCATCTTTTAATTTCATGGCTGCAGTCACCATCCTCAATGATGCTGTGTGCATAAATGATTTAAATGATCATGCTAGTTAATGTATACTATGTATTTTTCCACTGAAAGAGGTATCTAAAAATCATCCCATGTTGACTTAAGTGCTACCAATAGAAAGTTCAAAACTAAGAGGGAAGGGGTGTAATGGATGATCAAGCAATGGCGATTATTATTCCTTCCTACTGGCGAGGTGCAGCACCCTTTAGGAGTTATTTTAAAAGATTCAGATCAGATCAAATCAGATCAGTCGCTCAGTTGTGTCCGACTCTTTGCAACCCCATGAATCACAGCACGCCAGGCCTCCCTGTCCATCACCAACTCCCAGAGTTCACTGAGACTCACGTCCATCGAGTCAGTGATGCCATCCAGCCATCTCATCCTCTGTCGTCCCCTTCTCCTCGTGCCCCCAATCCCTCCCAGCATCAGAGTCTTTTCCAATGAGTCAACTCTTCGCATGAGGTGGCCAAAGTACTGGAGTTTCAGCTTAAAAGATTATAAGTCCCCAAATTGATGGGTGTAGAATTTACATTATTCCTGTAATAATTTCTATTTCACATTATACTTCTCTCTTTTTAAAAAATTAAATTATTTATTATATAAGTTATTGGCTCAAAAGCAGGTTCAGCTATTTTCTAACATGAGCATCAGTCTTAGACTTTTTTTAAGACCTAGAGAGAAAGACCATAATAAAGTTGCCAGACACTATTAAGATCTTGCAACAACCAAAAAAAATTACAAAGATTTGAAAACTAGAAGAGAAGCCTAGGGTTGATAGTAAACACGCTCTTACAAAGCAAAAGATAGTGAGGAAATCAGTCTAAAAACATGGACTTGCTGATTTGAAGGAGTGTTGGCTCTGTTTTTAATGCAGTGACACTTAATGATGAAGAGACTCATCAGGATGCAGCAGAGGCAGAGGATTTGTTTGGTGGGAGTTAAAGGAGAAGGCTTCCTGGGTTCTGAGGATAAAAAGTAAACTGCTAAGAAGCCTTTTTGGTCACTTTTTGTCACTTTTTCGTTTCTGCCCATTGTTGTGGGGTATCAGATGAGATTTCTGTTGAAATTCAGTTGGTTTCTTTGTTGCTTTTTTGTATACTAACTTTTTGTGAACAACTTGATTTGACTGCCCACATAATATTGACATTCCTGCCAATGCAATAATATGCTCCTATATTTTGAGCTAGTTTTTAGTGAAATATTTGTTTAGCTACATGTGCTGCAACTCCCTGTATAGCAATTCATTCAAGTTTATTTTATATTGCTGCTTGCTTTGTGCCCATTTTTATTAATATATTTACTCTATAGACTATGCAGAAATTTATCCTAATGTACTTCATATTATAACTTACTTATTGGTACAAACAAATAAAATGCAGTTTCATTATTTGCTTTTACAATATGACATGTACAGTAAGGGACTTAATTTACCAGTTGGTTTGTGATGCTTTATTCTCTTCTAGTCACCAATATTCAATGGTAATCAATATATTTCTTTAGAACTATATATTTTATATTTTTCTAAGGTTAGTAATAAATTATTATATATTACATATTGTATTATATGAGCAAAAATATATTTTCCTCTTGCAATAGGCACTTTTAAATCACTTTTATACAAGTTTAGAAATAGATCTACTATTGTTTCTGAGTTGCAGGCAATTTTACGTGAGTCATTTTATTTAATTTTTATGGCAATCCTAAGAGGTAAGTACTGTTATCCTTTTTTCTTTTTAACTTTTTAATTTTATATTGGAGTATAGCCAATTAACAATGTTGTGACAGTTTCAAGTGGACGGCAAAGGGACTCAGTCAAACACATACATGTGTATCCATTCTCCCCCAATACCATCCCTGTTTTGTAGAGGATGGAACTAAGAATCAGTGAGATGTAACTGCCCATTTCACAAGCCAGTAACTAGGCTTTGGGGAAGGCCCCAGGACTCCTCAGGGCCTGCTCATATCTGAATGATCCCACCTGCCCTGAGGGAACCCTCCTGATTTAAGTTGTGTACATCAGCCAAGGAAAGGAACAGATGGAAATCTGAGATATCCATGCCTTGTAGTATCTACAGTGAGTAGAGAGAGTCACAAACAGGCGTAGTTCACTCAGGTTCCTCTTCCATCTCCAGTTCCATTGCTTCTGTCCTAGGGTGCTCAGTCAAGTCATCACCTTCTCTGGTCGTGAGTTTCTTTGGAGTACAAATTAAGTAGCTTGACTGGATGATTATCAAGAACTTGTCAGTTCTAAGAGCTAGAAATTAACTTCCCTTCCATATCTATAGGTGGAAGAGGGAGGTGTTGGAGAGCTGACCTTCTGGTAAGCCTGTTCAGTCCCATGTTTATAACAGTGTGACACCATATTCTTTATACAGCACCTGTGCTGTGTGCTAAGTCACTTTAGTCGTGTCTGATTCTTTGCAGCCCTATGGACGATAGCCTGCCAGGCTCCTCTGTTCATGAGATTCTCCAGACAAGAATACTGGAGTGGGTTGCACGCCCTCCTCCAGGGGATCTTTCCAACTGAACTGACATCTCTTACTTCTCCTGCATTGGCAGGCACGTTCTTTACCACCAGCACCACCTGGGAAGCCCAACTGTATACCAAACACCAGATCTTCTTTTGTTTAATAATCCCCCAAAAAACTTTAAATATTTATTTTTATTTATTATTTATTTGGCTGTGCCAGGTCTTACATGTGGCATGCAGAATCTTTAGTTGCAGCATGCTCTTAGTTGTGGCATATGGGATTGAATTCCCTAACCAGGAATCGAACCCAGGCCCCCTGCGTTGAGAATGCAGCACCTTAGCCATTAGGCCACCAAGGAATTCCCCCCACCCACCCAAATAACTTTAAAAGATCGTGGTGTTATTCTCATTTTACAAGAAAGGAGATAAAGTATCAGAAAAGATAACTTGTCTGAAGACATAGCCAGTAAGTAGTAGAAGTAAAAGTGGAACCCAGATCTATCTTCCTACAAAGCCCCTGCAGTGACCCACAGTGCTCTCCTGCTCATCCAACCATGCTATGCGTGGTTTCACTAGAGACATGGAGGAGATGGGCCCCTCTCCCCACACTTCTCTGTCTGTGGCTACAGTTTTATGAATAAGAAAGTGTATATAGTATGACTTGTATTCTCTTCAAGTGCCCCACTTCCTGCCTCTTCCATCTTCGAAGAGGGCTAAGATTACCTGTTTATGAACCAGCAAATAGAATGCAGCATAAAGGACTTAGAAGAAAAATATCACTTATGTGGTTTTGGTAAGCACAGATACTCTGTAAAATATGTTGATAAACTAGGATTGAGAATATTTTCTCTGTCTCACAGGACTCTTATGAAAATCAGATTCACATTTCACTTGTTCTTTTATTGAACAAGTATTTGTTGTACGGCTATTATGTGAAAGGTGTTGTTCTGGATGCTGGTAATAAAATGGTGAACAAAATAGGCAGGCCTTGTCCTCATGGAGCTTATTTTTTAATAGAGGAAAACAAACAAACAATGAAAATGTGAGCAAATAAACAGGATGATTTCAGATTAAGATAAGTACTGTAACTGCAGTAAACAGAGATTATGAGGAGGTGGGCAATTTTATAAGAGGACAGAGATGAGGGTAGGGGTGGGGGAGGACCAAGAAGGAATATAGAAAAGATGACATTGTCAGCCATTCCTAAAGCCTAAGAAACAGCTAGCTATTTAGAGAGCATTCCAGGAAGAGGGAATAAGTGCAAAGTTCCTAAAGTGGCCATGAGTTGAGCACACGTGAGGAAGGGAAGGAAGGCCAATGTGGCTAGAGCACAGTGAGCAAGGGGCAGGAGGTTCAAACAAGGAAGGAGAGAGGCATGGAAATCAACCCCGATTTCACTTTCAGTGCAAAGGGAGGGTATTAAAGGATTTGAAGCTAAGGAATGGCACAATCTGAATAATGCGTAAAAGACATCTTTATGGCGGGTGTATGAGGGAAATGGATCGGGGGTAGTGGCAAGGAGTAGCAGGGTTGCAGGAGACTAGGTCATAGGCTACTGCTGGAGCCCAGCGGAGAGACAGAAGAGCCTGGGTGAGCCTGGATTGGGGCAGAGAGATGGGAGAGACAAGGGAAAGAAAGGGATCAAGGACAGCAAATGGATTTCTCAACTGTACCGAGCTAAGGAATTATCAGTAGATTGCGGCATCCTGAGGGATGGCAGAGAGGACTCCTGCTGGGAAAGAGATATAGGAACGCTAAGATTGGGGACCAGGAACCCTAAATACAAGCTTCTCCTTGATTTCCCTAGGTCTGTCCCTGTGATGTGGAAATTCTGCTTCAAAGGTTTGAAATGAGGGCTGCATCCAATTCTCAAGCCATTTATATATTTTTAAAATTTTATTATTTTGTTGATTTTTAATGATAAAATACACATTAAATTTACCATATTAACCATTTTTTAATTAAAATGTGTTAGTTTCAGGTGTGCAGAAAAGTGATTTATAGATATATATATTTATTATACATATTCCTTTTTTATTATTTCCCTTTTTATAAGCTTAGTAATGTATGTGTGCATGCTAAGTCGCTTTGGTCATGTCCAACTCTTTGCAACCATGTGGACCATTGCTCACCAGGCTCCTCTGTCCATGGGATTCTCCAGGCAACGATACTGAAATGGGTTATCACGCCCTCCTCCAGGGGATCTTCCGGACCCGGGGATCAAACCTACATCTCTTACATTGCATCGGCAGGCAGGTTCTTTACCAGTAGCGCCGCCTGGGAAGCCCCTGGCAGTGTATACATTTTATTTTATTTATTAAAATTATTTATTTTTGGTTGTCCTGGGTCCTGGTTGCTGCACACAGACTTTCTCTAGTTGTAGTGTGCAGGGGCACACCGTTGGGGTGCATGGCTTCTCTCTGTGGTGGCTTCTCTAATTGTGGAACACAGGCTCTTGGTGCACAGGCTTCAGCAGTTGCAGCATGCAGACTCAGTAGTTGGGGTGTGTGGACTCTAGAACTTGGGCTCAGTAGTCATGGCACACAGGCTTAGTTGCTCCATTGCCATGTGAGATCTTTCCGGATCAGGGATTGAATCCATGACCCTGAATTGGCAGGTGGATTCTTATCCACTGTACCACCAGGGAAGTCCCTCTTTCAGGTTATTTTCCATTATAGGTTATTACAAAATATCAAGTATACTTCCCTGTTTGTTTTATATATGGTAATGTGTATATATTGGTCCCAAGTTCCTGATTTATCCTTTCCTTCCCCTTTCCCCTTTGATAACTGTAAGTTTGTTTTCTATGTCTGTGGGTACCATTTTAACCATTTTTACATGTACAATTCAATAGTGATAAGTATATTCATATTGTTGTATCTACAGATCTTTAGACGTTTTTCATCTTGCAAAACTGACCCTCTACCCATTAAACAGTAATTCCCTCCCTCCCTCTCCCATTTATGCTGTATTTTGAACATAGATCCAAACAAGTTTATTCTTTCTCCCCAAACTTAGGCTCCATCCCTAGGTACTTATCCTTCATATTTGAAAATGATATTGAAAGTAATCAATGTTAGAACATCTAACTTACTTGGATTTTTGTTTTCAAAGAATCTTATTCATAAATCAAAAGCTATGAAGTCTGTTCCATGAAGGAGGTGTCTGTGACTTGGCATTTTTCATCAGGATGATATTAGCATGCTTGGTGGGACTATTCTTTCCTCTTTAGGCAGGCAGTGCAGGACACTAAGTGTCACTGCACCCCATCCCCACTAAGCACCAGCCTCATCCTAGTCACTGTGACCATCTAAAACACCCCCTCACATTTCCAAACACTCCTTGGGGAGTGTTGACCCATCTCAGCAGAGATTCACAAATTGCGTATTTATTAGGACCCCTTGACTCAGAATAGTGAAGGACAGGGAAGCCTGACATGCTGCAGTCCATGGAGTCACAAAGAGTCAGACACAACTTAGCGACTGAATTTTTTGACAGGAAACTGTTATAGTCATATGGCCTAATTCAATTATATTATCATGAATCCATGATAATGACATGATTCTAGCTACTTTGCAAGACACAGTTATGTTTTCCCACACTCTTTTCCCCTACAAGCATTTGCTTGGACTTTTTTGGGCAATTCTCTTGGCCTCGCACTTCTTTGAAGTAGTTGTCATTAAGTAAAAGGTCTTAGTAAGAGAGGCCTGCCCTCCTTCATTCACCTGCCACCCAGTCCTGCCACTATTTGTGCTTTTAATTTCATTATATAGACCCAAGGAGGTGTGTGGGTCTATATGTGACTCAGAAGCACAAACGGTGCCAAGAAGGGGCTTGGTTAGTCTTGCGTGCCACATGACTGATTCAAAAAGGGAAGATCTGATTGAGGGCCATAATCACCACCACCACATCGGCACAAGCTGCCTTTTCAGGGTGAAAACCATTGCCTTGAACAATAGTACAATTTTGTCAGAGAGAGACAGACAGACAGACACAGTACAGCAACTTTTATCAGACAAGACACAATGACTCACTCCTTTCCTACAGGTTTCTCCAGTTCTTCTGGCATTGAGTGGTTTGATCTGATAGTAGGAACCAAAGATAGACTACCTCCTGGCTCTGCCTCTGATTCATAGCAAGTCTTTCTTCTTGGGATGAGTTTATTACTCATCAAAATAAGCCACAGCCACCAGACTCGATATTTGGCTTCTCTGGGATCCTCCCAGAGAAAGTCCCACAGCAGAATTATGAAATGTATGTCACTTCCAATTACATCTGTACTTTTACTTCATATAAGTGATGACCAGTTGTCTGTATCATGTCATAATATGGTTTGCATTATCTACTTCTTGTCATGACAAAACAATCACCCCATTTTCACTGAGAGCTACAAAGCTAATGTGTGCAACAGACTATGTATCCCTTTAGTTTTATTTCTTTTTCCTTGCTTAAACATCAGTTTACAGTAATATAATCTTCTGTGAAGTCTCCTGGGGAGAAAAGCAATTTGGAGGTCCCCACTGTAACTTGATTCACAGACTCTGTTGAATGCATCAGACACCTCATGTTACTGTCTTATCGATCCTGGAAACACATGATGCCTCATCTTCTCTCCATTCTGCCTCCAAGCATCTCTCTTTACACCCTTTCTCTCATCCTCCCCACTGGTCTCTGATGGGGGATGTATTGCTTCCCTTCCCATCTGCTCTCTCCACCCCTGTCTGCCTTGTCTCCTCCGTTCAGTTGAATCCTCTCTATCTTCTTCACTCCCTACTAATTCACTTGCCCTTTCTTCTGTCTACCCTCTGAAACAAGCCTCCTCTGTCCTAGATATAAAACAAAGCAAACAAAAAGCCTTGACTAAGCTGCTCCGCTAGTAAACTACCCTGCCCCTTCTACTTCCTTTCTCTGCCAAACTTCTAGTCTCCACCCACTGCTTCCACTTTTATATTAACTACTCACTTGAATCTAGTTCCACATTTAGAGCCCAGTGAATCTACAGTCTCCCAGGCTGTTCCTTTCATCTCTCTGCAGCTGAGTATCCGCATTTTGAGAGGTTCTCTTTCTTTGTATTCCAAGAGAGCTTTCTTATCAACCCTCCCATCTCTGTTTCTTTTGCTCTTCATCACTCTCTTCTCCACAACCACTCCTTCAGAAATTTCACCCACACATGCTCAGTTCTCGCCTTGCAAGGCACTTTTAAGCAGTTGTGCCCACCCAAGCCGCATGTCCTCCTTTCACGGACTTTGCTTTCTGAATTGCAGTGGGTGGAGACTAGATGTCTGGCAGAGGAAAAGAACCGGATTCGTTCCAAGCCCTGTGTCTCCTGTCCATCAGCTCATTTCTCAGTCTTCTGTCAGAGACTTAGCTTTCCGCTCAGATCATCACATTGTTCCATCTTGCCAACACGTGTACTTATTATATCTTGGATCGTGAGTTTTCTCCTGAGATTTAATTCTACACTTTAACTAACTGCTAAATATTTCCACTTGATTTTCCTGTCATCACCTCAAACTGAAAGCCTAAGAATAAATGTACTTACCCCTGAGAGAATACGGGGGAGGGGGAGGCGGGCAACATGGTATTCTTTGTAATTCACTTAGTCTCCAAATACCAGTCATTTTTGTTTCCTCTTCCTATTCTAGAAACCAGCCCTTTAATTCTTCCTCTTTACTTTTCTTTCCTTCCTATTTCCACTACCAGCATCTTGATTTCTCTATTCTGGATTTGCTACTAGTTTAATTTTCATAAAACCCTACTCTTTTTATAGCCTATGGTAATCAGAAGTCTTTCAGTTGCAAATAAAAGAACCCAGTTTGTACTGACAAATTTAAAAAGAAATGTACTGGCTCACACCTAAATGAAAAGGCCAAGGATATCTCTCTTCAAGTATGGTTGCCCAAGTGTCTAGTACTTAACCAACATTACTGGGAGTCTCTCTCCCTCCATCTCTTGGCTATGGGTCGGCTTCACTCGCAGGCACACTCTTCCTAAGTGTGTACCAGGACACACTTAGCCACCACTTTCAGCCACCACTACCAGCAGATTCATACTAGAGAAATGCAACATCATTAGCAGAAAGAGAGGACTCTTTCCCAATAGTCTGGCAGAAGTCCTAATACTGAGTTTGACATGTAAGACCTGAGTCATGGGCCCATGCCCAGAGCCTGGGGTGATATGAACCCATCCAATCATCATAGAGCAAAAGGAGAAAAAGCATGGTTCCATAGAAAATAAGGGTGCTATTACAAGATGAGAGGATGGGCTTATCTGTAGGCACAGGCAACAGATGGCCAATACACTCTCCCTTGACTGTATAATACAGTTAAATACCCTTAATCGGACAATCTATAATAGATTCTTTTACCTTAATGTGGCTTAAAACTTCCTTTCCTATTTGCTCACCCCTTATACAACACAAGCATTTCACTGGAACCAATCTTTTTTCTCCCACTTTCAATTCAGTTCAGTTCAGTCGCTCAGTCGTGTCCGACTCTTTGCAACCCCATGAATCACAGCACGCCAGGCCTCCCTGTCCTTCACCATCTCCCAGAGTTCACTCAAACTCATATCCATCGAGTCAGTGATGCCATCCAGCCATCTCATCCTCTGTCGTCCCCTTCTCCTCCTGCCCCCAATCCCTCCCAGCATCAGAGTCTTTTCCAATGAGTCAACTCTTCGCATGAGGTGGCCAAATACTGGAGTTTCAGCTTTAGCATCATTCCTTCCAAAGAAATCCCAGGGGTGATCTCCTATAGAATGGACTGGTTGGATCTTCTTGCAGTCCAAGGGACTCTCAAGAGTCTCTCCAACACCAAAGTTCAAAAGCATCAATTCTTCTGAGCTCAGCTTTCTTCACAGTCCAACTCTCACATCCATACATGACCACTGGAAAAACCATAGCCTTGACTAGACGGACCTTTGCTGGCAAAGTAATGTCTCTGCTTTTCAATATGCTATCTAGGTTGGTCATAACTTTCCTTCCAAGGAGTAAGCGTCTTTTTAATTTCATGGCTGCAGTCACCATCTGTAGTGATTTTGGAGCCCAGAAAAATAAAGTCTGCCACTGTTTCCACTGTTTCCCCATCTATTTCCCATGAAGTGATGGGACCAGATGCCATGATCTTCGTTTTCTAAATGTTGAGCTTTAAGCCAACTTTTTCACTCTCCTCTTTCACTTTCTTTTTTTTTTATTATTATTATTTTTTTAAACTTTACAATATAGTATTGGTTCTGCCATATATCGAAATGAATCCGCCATAGGCATACATGTGTTCCCCATCCTGAACGCTCCTCCCTCCTCCGTCCCCATACCATCCTTCTGGGTCGTCCCAGTGCACCAGCCCCAAGCATCCAGTACGGTGCATCGAACCTGGACTGGCGACTCGTTTCATATATGATATTATACATATTTCAATGCCATTCTCCCAAATTATCCCACCCTCTCCCTCTCCCACAGAGTCCAAAAGACTGTTCTATACATCAGTGTCTCTTTTACTGTCTCGTATACAGGGTTATAGTTACCATCTTTCTAAATTCCATATATATGCGTTAGTATACTGTATTGGTGTTTTTCTTTCTGGCTTTCACTCTGTATAATAGGCTCCAGTTTCATCCACCTCATTAGAACTGATTCAAATGTATTCTTTTTAATGGCTGAGTAATACTCCATTGTGTATATGTACCATAGCTTTCTTATTCATTCATCTGCTGATGGACATCTAGGTTGCTTCCATGTCCTGGCTATTATAAACAGTGCTGCGATGAACATTGGGGTACACGTGTCTCTTTCAATTCTGGTTTCCTCAGTGTGTATGCTCAGCAGTGGGATTGCTGGATCATAAGGCCAAGAGGCTTTTTAGTTCCTCTTCACTTTCTGCCATAAGGGTGGTGTCATCTGCAGATCTGAGGTTATTGATATTTCTCCCGGCAATCTTGATTCCAGCTTGTGCTTCCTCCAGCCCAGCGTTTCTCATGATGTATTCTGCATATAAGTTAAATGAGCAGGGTGACAATATACAGCCTTGATGAACTCCTTTTCCTATTTGGAACCAGCCTGTTGTTCCATGTCCCGTTCTAACTGTTGCTTCCTGACCTGCGTATAGGTTTCTCAAGAGGCAGGTCAAGTGGTCTGGTATTCCCATCCCTTTCAGAATTTTCCACAGTTTATTGTGATCCACATAGTCAAAGGCTTTGGCATAGTCAATAAAGCAGAAATTGATGTTTTTCCAGAACTCTCTTGCTTTTTCGATGATCCAGTGGATGTTGGCAATTCGATACCTATTTCCTCTGCCTTTTCTAAAACCAGCTGGAACATCTGGAAGTTCATGGTTCATGTATTGCTGAAGCCTGGCTTTGAGAATTTTGAGCATTACTTTACTAGCATGTGAGATGAGTGCAATTGTGCGGTAGTTTGAGCATTCTTTGGCATTGTCTTTCTTTGGGATTAGAATGAAAACTGACCTTTTCCAGACCTGTGGCCACTGCTGAGTTTTCCAAATTTGCTGGCATATTGAGTGAAGCACTTTCACAGCATCATCTTTCAGGATTTGAAATAGCTCAACTGGAATCCCATCACCCCTACTAGCTTTGTTCATAGTGATGCTTTCTAAGGCCCACTTGACTTCACATTTCAGGATGTTTGGCTCTAGGTGAGTGATCACACCATCATGATTATCTGGGTCATGAAGATCTTTTTTGTACAGTTCTTCTGTGTATTCTTGCCACCTCTTCTTAATATCTTCTGCTTCTGTTAGATCCATACCATTTCTGTCCTTTATCGAGCCCATCTTTGCATGAAATGTTCCCTTGGTATCTCTAATTTTCTTGAAGAGATCTCTAGTCTTTCCCATTCTGTTGTTTTCCTCTATTTCTTTGCACCGATTGCTAAGGAAGGCTTTCTTATCTCTTCTTGCTATTCTTTGGAACTCTGTATTCAGATGCTTATATCTTTCCTTTTCTCCTTTGCTTTTCGCTTCTCTTCTTTTCACAGCTATTTGTAAGGCCTCCCCAGACAGCCATTTTGTGTTTTTGCATTTCTTTTCTATGGGGATGGTCTTGATCCCTGTCTCCTGTACAATGTCATGAACCTCAGTCACTCTATCTATCAGATCTAAGCCCTTAAATCTATTTCTCACTTCCACTGTATAATCATAAGGGATTTAATTTAGGTCATACCTGAATGGTCTAGTGGTTTTCCCTACTTTCTTCAATTTCAGTCTGAATTTGGCAATAAGGAGCTCATGATCTGAGCCACAGTCAGCTCCCAGTCTTGTTTTTGCTGACTGAATACAGCTTCTCCATCTTTGGCTTAAAAAAGAGACACTGATGTATAGAACAGTCTTATGGACTCTGTGGGAGAGGGAGAGGGTGGGAAGATTTGGGAGAATGGCATTGAAACATGTAAAATATCATGTATGAAACGAAAAAAAAAAAAAAAAGAATATAATCAACCTGATTTTGGTGTTGACCATCTGGTGATGTCCATGTGTAGAGTCTTCTCTTGTGTTGTTGAAAGAGGGTGCTTGTTACGACCAGTATGTTCTCTTGGCAAAACCCTGTTAACCTTTGCCCTGCTTCATTCTGTACTCCAAGGCTAAATTTGCCTGTTACTCCAAGTGTTTCTTGACTTCCTACTTTTGCACTGCAGTCCCCTATGATGAAAAGGACATCTTTTTTGGGTGTTAGTTCTAAAGGGTCTTGTAGGTCTTCATAGAACTGTTCAACTTCAGCTTCTTGGGGCATAGACTTGGATTACTGTGATATTGAATGGTTTGCCTTGGAAATGAACAGAGGTCATTCTGTCGTTTTTGAGATTGCATCCAAGTACTGCATTTCGGACTCTTTTGTTGACCGTGATATAACTGACAAATAACATTGTGTATTTAAAGTGCATAACATAGTGATTTTATATAAGTACATATTGAAAAAATGATTACCACAATAAGGTTAGTTAATATCTCCACCATCTCACAGAGTTTCCATTTTTTTAGCTTAATCTTAACTATTTTTTAATCCTCTGATCTCTCCATGGTCTTCCTATCTCTACATCTTTGCTGATGTCACTATCCCTCTCACCTCTTCAAATTCTACCCATCCTCCAAATCCAAGAGTAGTTCACTCTTTTTGAGGTCCACCTAACCCTCCAGACTGCAATGATTTATGTTTTTATTCCCTAGATTAACATTTATTGACTGTGAGCTGGGTCAAATAGAGTACCACTCAAAAGTCAAAAGCAGAAGGCAGTATCTGTTGTCAGATTGTGGGCATGTAGCCAAAAGATCAGTAACAACAGAAAAAGCTGGTATGGAAATGAATATTTATTTGGTATGATAAAATAAATTACAACAATTACAAATTTTGAAAAGACATGTCACAAAATCACAAGATCCAAGAAAGTAACCATATCTTTATTGATTATCTGCCTGGCACCCCTTTATAATTATAATGCTTGTTGGGAACATTTTTGTCTGTATATTCTTTCATCAGATCTTCTGTTGACAATTATTTTGTAATATTTTCTATAAAGAAAATAGATAATTCAGTGTTTGAAGCTTTTTGCTCTTTATTATTGATATACTTTAGCTTCATAACTCATATTTGGTAATGTCATGTAAATACTTAGTATTCTGTCAAATTTGGGAGAAGCTCTATCCTCAGATTTTTTTTTTCTATTTATGATTTATCAGATTTAGAAAAAAAATTTTAGTCTGGTTCCTAATATTTTAAACCTTGGTGTTCCTCCATAACACACTCCCACGGGTACAGGTCTCTGTGGAACATATACATTATATATTCATGATAAGAAAGTAGCCCTGAGATCTTGGGTAGAGAATGACATGTGAGTCAGCACAGAGATTGGTAGAAATGTTTTTAGAAGCCATTCCATTTCCTACACTGGAATGGCTGGCAACAACGTTATCTGTGGAAGTGACAGTGAACCATATAAATATATTTTACTAAAATCTCCACTAAATATATTTCCCAGTCTGCTTCTGTCCTTGACATTTTGTGAATAAGGGTGACCTTCTGTGCTTTGGAAGGCAGTTTAACCCTCATTATGTCAAGCTGAAGTTATACTGTGGAAAAACAGAAAAGACGGAGTTGGGGAGCTGATACAGTCATCTTCAGGGCAAGAACAGCTCCCAGTACCACTTAAGATTTGGTGTAGTGCACAGAAATCAAATCCCAGATTTACTTCCGGCAAGCTTCTTCTCATGTTCCCTAATCTGACCAAGCGCTCTATTCTCCAGAACACTTCCTTCCCCAAAGGGGAGCATTCCGGATCAACAGCCAGCGCTGTCCCACCACTGAAGTTTCTCTAACCATCTAGACTAGTTCTGCAAGTCCTTCCCAATTCAAAGAATTATGAACTCAAGTGTGTGTGTGCTAAGTCGCTTTAGTTGTGTCTCTTTGTGATCTATGGACTGTGGCCTGCCAGGCTCCTCTGTCCATGTGATTCTCCAGGCAAAAATACTAGAGTGAGTTGCCATGCCCTTCTCCAGGGGATCTTCCCTACCCAGGGATCGAACCCTGGTCTCCCGCATTTCCTGCATTGCGGGTGGATTCTTTACCACTGAGCCACTGAGGAAGCCCCAAGGCAACTGGCCAAAAATCCAAGCTGATGTGTGGGCAAAAACGCAATGCTGAGTGAAAATACAGTATCCTACATAGCCAATGGAAAAATTCTAATGCCTGTTCATTAAATGATGTTCCCCAAATAGTAAATGCCTTTGTATAGCAGTTCCCAGGCTGGAATGGCAGTTGACCCAGCTGAATCAGCCACCCTACCCCTGAACACCACAGCCTTGTACTCTTTCTCCTTCTCTTTAACTGAGCTTTGAAAAAATTGCATCTTTCAAACTGAATTTTAATACATGAAAACACACTAGAGCTATGTTTTTAGTGTTCTCCTGTTAGAGCTGAAAGTCCACCTTCAGGCGCCATTCCCCCGTGTTGAGCAGGATAGTGCTTTTCCACAAAAGAAATAAACCTCAGAGAACTGTACAAGGCAGGCCTGGTCCAGAATAACCTGAAGGTTTTTGAAAATTGCAGGCCTCCATCCTTGATCTTTTATCATTCTTTTGAATGACTTTAAAGACCAAAAATATGGGTTAATACAAAGCTAGGAGAAACAGTGAACTAATAAGAGGAGCCAAAAGTTTTCCTCAGGTTAATTCTATTATGTTGAAATTTTTTTTAAAACGAATAAATGTAGAATGCTATAGTTGAGTCAAAAAATTTTCCAGATGCTTGCAGAAGTTCAAGATTAAACAGTTAACACTTACTGAATGTTACTATGTGTCAGCCACTATTATGGCTTTAGTTGTGTTTACCATATCTTACATGCTATGATGATAAGGCTGTCATAGATGATTTAGGCATCATTAACTCATCTAGCAAGGTTGTAAGGATCAGAAATGGTGTAGGAATACTGCCTGGCACATAGTAGGTGCTCAAGAGATATAGGATATAACTAGTTTGTAAAGAAAGCTTGAAACAACTTATCCCCTTTAATAGAGAGTGATTATTTAATCTTAGATGGAGGGATATGAATAACGAAAATAATTACCTCTAGTTAATTGTAAGACTATAAGTCTGGGGAGGGAGTGAATCTATTTTGAGTGGCCCTGTAGAAAAGATAAAAAACAGTAAGTGAAAGATACGGTTAAAAGGAAGAAAGGGAGGGAAGGAGAACACAAGGGAGGAAGGGAAGAACAGTGGAAGGAGCCAGGGACTGTCTTGAGTCCCCACGTGTCTGTGGGGCTATTCTAGAAAAGGCAGGGACAGACTTCTGAAAATGACAGTTATAAGGGGAATGCAAACATCTTATAAGCTTGCAGATAAAGTATATTTTTCCCGCTAACCTAATACCAAGCCCCACTTCAAAATTTACCCAGATGACTTGAGATAAAAGTGAGTGCCTTGGAGACTTTTTATCAGAACTTGTGCTTCACAGGACATTTTTCCACCGAATGGAGTTCTTATTAATGAAGCAAAAGATAAAGTTGATGCCTGTATAAATGAATAGGTAATGTCCAATAACTATTTTTAGAAGCTCCTTGAAATTAAAGAGAGAGTAAATGTTCCCTCATCAGACCAACATACTTGAGGCCAGTAACTCAGTGACCTTTTTTTAAGGACAGTGAATATTATTTATAAAGCTTTAAGGAGTTCATTAGTCAAGTGAATGTGATAATGTTATTCTTAGAAGATGCTGGATCTTTTTTGCAAAGTAAAGATGAGCTTCTCCTGTAATAGTGAATCTAACACCTATAAACATTTTTAAAATGAACCACTAGACAAATGCAGGGTCCCATTTTTACTATTTTCACAGTCTCATTCAACACATTTCATGACAAAGTGGGCTTCATTATAAAGCCTGGTTTTGTTTTTTTTTCCCCTTTAAAAAAAAATTTTTAAAAATTCACTTTAAAAAACCAACTCAAAGGTTAAAATAACAAAATCTGATGCTGAGGCTGAAACTCCAATACTTTGGCCACCTCATGCGAAGAGTTGACTCCTTGGATAAGACCCTGATGCTAGGCAGAATTGGGGGCAGGAGGAGAAGGGGACGACAGAGGATGAGATGGCTGGATGGCATCACCGACTCGATGCACATGAGTCTGCATTAACTCCGGGAGTTGGTGATGGACAGGGAGGCCTGGCGTGCTGCGATTCCTGGGATCGCAAAGAGTCGGACACGACTGAGCATCTGAACTGAACTACATGGGAAGAGGAGAAAGAAGAGCATTTTTATTTTTTTTAATATTTATTTATTAATTTGCTGTGGCAGGTCTTAGTTGTAGCACACGGGATCTTCATTGCAACATGTGGGAATTTTCGTTGCAGTGCGCAGACATCTCTCTAGTTGCAGCTCATGGGCTTAGTTGTCCTGCACATGTGAGGTCTTAGTTCCTCAACCAGGGATCAAACCCTAAGTCAGGAAGTCCTAGGAAAGAGTTTTTTTAAATCAGAAGAGAGAGAGAAGATTCTGGGAGACTGGACAGGGTCCTGAAGTCAGCAGGTTCTGCAGAGCCCCAGGGACTAGCCGCACTGCTTAACAGCAGAGCTACAGGACAAGGCAAGGCCTCCGAGAGGAAGGTTTACAGTGCCCCAAAGCAGGACAGAACCTGGCTGTCCCAGGGTTCTCCTTCCTCAGGCATGGTCCAGAAGCAGCTGAGCCCTCAGCCCATGCTGATGAGACACAGGCCTGGCAACAAAAGCCAGGCCGGCCCTTTGGTCAGTGCCAGAGTGGTCCATCTCTCCCCAGAATCAGCACGGTTCTGTGGCAAGACTCCATCAAGACAGTGAGTGAGTGCTGTTCCTGTTCTGTGGGATGGGGGCTCCGAGTCAGATTTCAGTGATTTAGGGAAAATAAAGAAATATGATATTTCCTGCGTGGCTGTTTGTGAACTGAAATTCATTCCCACAACAGATAGGTATCTGGGATGGGTGAGTACTACAACCTGACTCTGCCAATTTGGGTGTCCAAAGGGGATAAATTCAGATAATCATCCCCTCTTACAGAATGAGGTTTTATTTTTACATGAGTAAGTGGGGTGGAGAGGTTTCAAAAAATTACTTATTGGGAACAGTTATCCCATTTCTGGCAAGTTAGGGAATGTTGTCTAGTGAGTTAAGCTTCAAAGTATGGAAAAATGATAATAGAGGAAAAGTTTGGTAAATTGGAATGGTTTATTAACTTTTATAGTTACAATATTACAATCTAGTCAGGACTTCCCTGGTGGCTCAGACAGTAAAGTGTCTGCCTACAATGTGGGAGCCCTGGGTTTGATCCCTGGATCAGGAAGATCCGCTGGAGAAGGAAATGGCAACCCACTCCAGTATTCTTGCCTGAAGAATCCTACGGATGGAGGAGCCTGGTGGGCTATAGTCCATGGGGTCGCAACGAGTCCGATACGACTAAGCGACTTCACTTTCTTTCACTTTCAGGAGGAAAAAAACTCATTTTTAAAAAACTCACAAAGGAAACAACACAATCACATGCTGGATTAGGTGCCACCATCATTTGAAACGTTGCTTCATTTAACAGGATGAAAACTGAACAATCACTTCATGTTTGTGGAATATTTTATCACTGTTTATTAACTGCCAAAATGTATGTCAATATCAAATAAAGGGCAAGGAACCCAGAAAAGAATTGAGGGCAGTTGGAATCAGGCATCAAGAAAATGGTTCTCCTTATTTACAAAACAGAAACAGCCTCACAGACTTAGAGAATGAGCTTGTGGTTACCAGAGGGGAAGGGTAAAGGAAGGGATAGACTGGGAGTTTGGGATGACATGTACACAGTGCTGTATTTAAAGATAACCAACAAGGACCTACTCTACAGCACGGGGAACTCAGTTCAACATACAGGTTTCCAATTCCAAAGAGATAATGCAGTAGTATCTCACCCATAAGACAATGAGATGGTTCATCCTGTATGTGGAATGATTTAAAATGGAATCTTAAAAAATTTTTACATGGATTACTACGAAAATATGTAAAATTTTATTGGAAACTAGTGTTTGCTGTATAACAGTGATTTTCCACTTTTTTTCTCTTTCCTGATAAATCTTAAAAAACACAAAAAGTATGCCTCTTTCTAACTTAAAATTGATATGAAAATGTTTCTTATAGGTTTAAAAAAAGTAGTTCTTTATTGATTTAATTGAAACTCAAGTTTACCTTTAATGCTTCCATGCCTCTCTTTTTGTTTTGTTCTATTTTCATTTTCTTTTTTTCCCCCACTTTTGTTTTCTTCTCCAGAAGTGAAAGCCAAAAGAGTTACGTAGTTTTGAAGTAGCATAAAGTTTGCAGGCAAAAAAGAGTTGAGTCTGAATCTGTACTTGCTCCTGGGTTGGGGAGTTAACCCCTTCGTTTCCATTTCTTCCCAGGTAAAGGGAGATGACAGTACCAACCTCACAGAGTGGGGAGGAGGGAAACGGCAGTCAGGAAACCAGCAGCTGACACAGAGCAGGCAGGCAATCAGGGATGTTCACTATCCTTTCCCCTTTAGCAAAAGGAGAGTGAGAGAAGCAGTCTCTGTCTTAACAGCAGTGCTTCTCAAGCTTTAACATGTATGTGAAACATGTTAGCACTAACATGCAGTGCTAACACAGAGATGTTAAAACGTGTATTCTGTCCATGCTGGGTCTCAGATGTTGCTGGTCCCCAGACCACACTTTGAGTAGTAAAGTTTTAGAGGTAAAAAGAACATGGAAATGGTCAAGTGATAAAGATTAATAGGCAGGAAAATATACCAACATTTACAGAATATGTACTGCATGCCTAGAAATATATACATAAATACATTTTTTAAATACTTTTTTTAATCCTCAAAATAATGGTGTGAAGTAGGTTTTATTACCATTTCCCAGAACAGGAGATTGAGGATCAGGTGCCCTAGCTCAGAGGAGATCCTTGTCAATCCAAAGCTCACATTCACCTTATGCCTTGACAGAGGACACAGGGTGTGACAGATCAACAGAAAGAGGTAATAAGTCTAAGTGGAGAGAAGCACCAAGTATGGGTGGGCATCAGTGATCTGTAGAGGGAAAGATGAAGGGGCTGGGGGGATACAGGGGTGCATTTAACAGTGAGTGAGAAGAGTGCAGGGGCAATGAGCCCTTCACTCACCCTATTTTGCCCATACTCCTTCAGAAGCCAGAATAGCTACTGTTCAAGGTCCAACCCTTCACCTCTTCGGTCAAATCATTATTGGCAAAGAGCTAGGGCAGCTGTCACCTTCCAGGCAGTGAGGAGTGGACCTTAGCCAACTTCACCTCTCCTAGTTATTTCTCTGGTTACCGAGATAAGAAAGAAAATGCACAGAGAAGGTCAGAAGGAGGACAATCAGTATTGCACTTCTGAAGGCACTTTTTCAACCACTTAGTTTAGCAGAGAGTTTATATCTAATCTAGGTTTAATATTGCCCTAGCAAACAAGAGCTGGAGCCAAAGGTATGAACCCCTGATTACAATAAGGTCTAACAGGTGACAATCATATGACAAGAAAAACATGTTGCCACATAAATGTCTTACTGTAAGGCAGCAAACATTTCAATGCTTAGGCTCCATAAACTGTGGACTTCACTTAGGACAGACACAAAAAAATATAACTGTTTTTCATAATAAACTCAAAACTTCATTTTGTTTTCAAGATGATACACTTAACTGTTTTTAAGGCATCCTTCAGAAAGATACCAGTTTGGATCTGAATTAGTAATGTCTTCACTGTAGGGATGTGGGAAGTATTAATAGCTGTCTCTTCTGGTCTTCCCTGGTGGCTCAGCGGTAAAGAATCCTCCTGCAATGCAGGAGATGCAGGAGACCTGGGTATGATCCCCTGGGTTGGAAAAATCCCCTGGAGGAGGAAATGGCAGCCTACTTTAGTATTCTTGCCTGGAAAGTCCCATGGACAAAGGAGCCAAGCGGACCACAGTCCATGGGGTCATAAAGAGTTGGACACAATTGAGTGACTGAGCACACACACTCCTGTGTATGGTTGCCTGACTCATTGCCCCACCTCCACCCCTTTCTGAGTGCCTGATTCTGAGTTCTCAGTCCACTCCCAGTAGGACTGGACTTCAGATGTGAACTCCTTCACAATTAACTAAAATTTCACCCTTCCCAAGTCCCAGCACAATTTCTAACTCCTCCTCGAGATGATACTCATCTGTTCCTCTGAGCTCCCCATGATGAAAAGTGAATCCCAGGTGCCACATGAGCACCAATGAGCCATTGTTCCTTTCTAACTTCACTAAAACTCACCAGGGTTCACAGCTGGTCCTCGGCGCCTGGTTGCACCTCCCTCCTGAACATCTGTGAGATTGGTGCTCAGCTCTGAACCCCAGCAAGCTGGCCCACGGTATGCCTCACCATATCATAAACACACTTGTCGCACAGAGTCGGACACGACTGAAGTGACTTAGCAGCAGCAGCATGGAAAACCAATGCGGAAATGAATCATTCTTTCTCCATCTGTAGGTCTGGAGTCAGAGGCTGACATTGTTGATCTGGAGTTTATAAGAGGGACTCCATTTTGGATATGCGTAATTTCATTCCATATATACACGGGTTGCTCTGAAACCCATCCTCCAGGACTCTGTAAAAGACAAAGAAAAATGGAATTGCCTAGAAAAACATGAGCTCCTCCTGGGTTTTAAGGTAGCTTCCTTATTAACTATAGAACTAGGTACAGAGGTCAATAAACAAGGAAAAAATATAATCAGGATTCCTTTTGTGTTGATATAGTATGGAGCTTGTCTTAAATGAAGATCTGAAAGGAAAATCATCACAATACATTGTTTAAATATTAAAACTATTATTCTGGGGTGTCTCCCTGACTATCTTGGAGATTAGACAGCACTTCTTTATACCCATTGCAGTTGGCACATGCCTCCAATACAGCAGGTATCATGATATTATAGTGGCTTTAGCTTGTGCTCAGTCACTTCAGTTGTGTCCAGCTCTTTGCAACCACATGGACTGTAGCCCACCAGGCTCCTCTGTCCATAGGATTCTCCTGGCAAGAATAGTGGAGTGGGTTGCCATGCCCTCCTCCAGGGGATATTCTCAACCCACAGATTGAACCCAGGTCTTCTGTATCTTCCTCATTGCAGGCAAATTCTTTACCACTGAGCCATCGGGGAAGCCTAATGACTTCAGCTTCAGATCAGTTCAAGTCAGTAGATCAATCATGTCTGACTCTTTGTGATCCCATGGACTGCAGCACGTCATGCTTCCCCGTCCATCACCAACTCCCAGAGCTTGTTCAAACTCATGTCCATTGAGTCAGTGATGCCATCCAACCATCTCATCCTCTGCTGTCCCCTTCTCCTCCTGCCTTCAGTCTTTCCCAGCATCAGAGTTTTTTCTAATGAGTCAGTTCTTCTCATCAGGTTGCCAAAGTTTTGAGCTTCAGATTCAGCGTCAGTCCTTCCAAATAATATTCAGGGTTTATTTTCTGAGGATTGACTGGTTTGATCTCCTTGCAGTCCAAGGGACTCTCAAGAGTCTTCTCCAACACCACAGTTCAAAAGCATCAATTCTTCAGTGCACAACTTTCTTTATGGTCCAACTATCACATCCATACATGACTACTGGAAAAACCATAGGTTTGACTATACAGACCTTTATTGGCAAAGTAATGTCTCTGCTTTTTAATATGCTGTCTAGTTTTGTCATAGCTTTTCTTCCAAGGAGCAAGTGTGTTTTTATTTCATGGCTGCAGTCACCATTTGCAGTGATTTTAGAGCCTAGACTTTAGCTTATCTGGCTCAAACTAAGATTGTTAGTTACTTGAAGTCAGGAACAATTTTTTCTTTGGTTTTTCAGTGCCTAGCAAGGCACTGCCAAAATGTATTGAACAAGTTAATAATTTTTTTCCATAAAGTAGTTGTATAATACAGATATAAGGTAAACATTTCTATCAATAGAATGATTTGGAAATAGATGGGTGATAACAACTAATACTTGTTTCCTTTGGTCTTTTTTCTAAGATGGAATCAAATATAGCAGGTAGGATCATCTGTTTATGACTTTTAGAAGCACATTTTTTTCAGGAATATGATTCATGGGAAGAAAAGGCCATTTTCATATAAAATTACTATGTCAGTGTTGCAAAACTTAGTGGTAATTTAAACACTGCTTCTTTGAAATACATTTGCATTAGTCAGTCTTCTCCAGAGAAACAGAACTAAATATATACATAGAGAGAAGGAGAGAAATAAATTTATTATAAGTAATTGGCTCATGTGATTATGGAGACTGGCAAGTCCAAATCTACAGGGTGGGCCAGCAGGCAGAGGCCCAGGAGAACTGACTGTGCAGATAAAATCCAAAGGCCATCTGCTGGAGAACTCCCTCTTCTCTGGAGGAGGGTCACTGTTTTTTGTTCCATTCAGGCCTTCAGCTGGTTGGATGAGGCCCACCCACATTGTGGAGGGCAATCTGATTACCAATCAAAATGTTAATCTCATCTAAAAACACCCTTAGAAAAACACCCAGAACAAAATTTGACCAAATATCTGGTCATCCTATGACCCAGTCAAGTTGACACATAAAATTAACTATCATTATATTCATGTGGCAGATAGCAGTGTCTGTATAGGGCTGTTCACTGTATACCGCTGTGTACCATGAACGCTTGGAGTAAATCTCAACTGAGTAGACGACAGCTACCAGTCTACTGAAGTAGACTCAGCTGAGTAGACTAAAGATAGTTTTGTGTGACTGTGCTAGTGGGGGGCTTTTGCTTCACAGAGACCTGGGTTCCAGGCCCTTCGACTATCTGTATGACCCTCAACAAGTTACATAAACTTTGTACATTTTAGTTTTTAAATTTTTATTTTAGGAATAATAATAATAATACCTACTTCATAGAGTCATTGTGAGGATTAAAATCAAATGCACGTAAAGCATTTAGCTAGTACCATGCCCATAGTATGGCATCAATAAATGTTATTGGTTTTTATAATTATTTCCATACAACTTTCTCCCCTTTTAGATGGTCTAATTTCTCAAGACAGAGAATTTATTTTTAACCTGTTTCTATCATGCTCCATGCATAATCCATCATGTGCATCTGTTAAGTACTTCTGGGTTTAATCTGCCTCAGATTCTATGACTTTCGTTTTATGATGAGATGCCACGGGTAAGAATACACTTTAATAGTGGAATTTTTTTTTTGATTTTTTTTTTTAAAGAAGTAAATGATGGCAAATAGTTCATATGGTCTTAAAGTAGTGTCAGAAGCTAGGCGAAAATCTGTGAAGCAGAAATAAGCTCTAAATAGGCTCTGGTGAAAAAAGATAAATTCCTCAAAGGAATAAATAAATTTGTACATGAAAAGGTCTGGAGCACATGTGCAACATTCTGTAGGCTTTAGTTGCATTTAAAAAATTGATATGAGCCCTATTTGAAGACACTCCAGGTTGTTCTGAGGCAAATTCAAGATATCATTCATTCTCTATATATTTCAATATTGCATCATTTTAAAAGGATTTTCCTTTTTATTTTCATATTTTTAGGACTTCTCTTTTTAAAAAGCTATAATACTTTGCTTCCTCCAAAGTCAGGAAAAATTCCTTAATACTACTAATACCCAATGTTCACATTTCCCTTATCACACTATGAAAACTTTTTAAAAAACAGTTTGTTCAAATCTTGATACCAAGGGTCCATATATTGTTATGGATTGATACATATTTTGAGAACTTTTTTCTTTAATCTATGTTTCCCCTGGATCTCTCTCTTTAAAAAAAAAAAACCTTGCAATTTTATTATTGAAGGAAAAGGTCATAGGCCTACAGATGTCCTCACTGTCTAGATTTTGCTGACTGAATACACATGGACTCTTTTAAACATATTCTTCTAGTCATACTGCCATCTGCCACATTTTATCTTCTATAAACTAAAATCTGAGACTTGATCATATTTAGATCTTTTTTTTTTTTTTTTTTTGGTGAAGGACAAAACCACCTCACAGACGTTTATAAACTTCCATCAGAAGGTACATGTCTGGTTGTCTTCTTTAGATGCAAATAGCCATTGTTGAGCAATACCTACATAGTGATACTCTTATTTCTTCCTAGTTTATTGGCTGTGATACTATAAAAAAGAAACTTTCCCTCACTACTGTTAGGTTATTTTGAGGTAATAGTATCCTTGACTATTGAAACTGTACTTTCATTAAAATTTTAGTAACTAAATTTTATGTTTGACATTAGATTGCAGAATTCATCATTTCTTGCCACTGTCAGCTGCTGGACTATGTCAGTAGGGTCTGCAGTACACATTTGTACCATGAAATAGGTGCTCGTTTTCAATTATGGTAGATGAAGGAACGTGATACCTAGTTTGTGAGTGATCAACCAAAATTTTAATCTATACCCTTAATGTTGATTATTTATTCTGTACCAATGCCTTATTATTATGGATAAAGAGGTAATGAATGTATTCATGTATATACCTTTTTTATTTCTTTTTAATTAGTTTGTGATAAAATTCCTCAAAGTAGAATTGATAGAACAAAGGATGTGATTATACTTATATCTGTTGTTCTTTGTTTCCATATTCCTTTCCAAAAGGATGGTATTAATTTATAGTGCCATCAAGAATGAGTACATACTTTCACTTCAACATTGACAATTGTCATACTTTTATTTTGCTATTTTAGTAAATGTAAAATGTTATTTTTACATCACTTTCACTTGCATTCTTTGGATTACTATCAAGGAATAACATTTTTTTACCTATCTATTTGTATACTAACTATGTTTCCTAGGGTAGAAGAGAGATTTTTCTTAAACTATTAAAAGGCATGCCTGAACAACGTAACTATGTAATAGGAGCAGAGGATTTCAGAATCTGGTGAATTTTCTGTTTTCATAAATTGGCTTACTAGGAGTGGATATAAATAGTTCTGGTTTCAATTTCCTTTTTTGTAATGGGAGCAGAGGGTGCTGTCTCGGGAAGGAAGATTCCCTGACTGTTTGAATACATCATAACATTTCTTCCCATTTTGTTTTTCCATTGGAAAACCCAGTGGATTTAACAGCCAGCCCCTGTGGCCATCCAGTTACAACTCGGTGTACTCCCTGCTCCCCTGGGAAGGTGACTTTCCAAGCCAAACAGTGGCTGTGGCCTAATCTGCAGAAGCAAGCATGAAGAGAAGCAGCTCCAGAGAGAACATTTACAGAGTAGCTGCCTGGACCTGGCTCGCAGCTAGACCAGGGTTCTCAGTGTCAAGCAACCAAACCGGCTTGAGCTGATTTAAAACTGACAAGGATTTTTCTTATTCTTTTTGAATAGTATGCTGATCTTAGCAATCTTCTTAACCCAGAGAGACACAATCACAGTGAGAGAATGCCCAGTTGACAATGATTTTACAAAACATTTTATATCTCCCAAACTGATTTTGTGAGTGTGTACATACTCAGTGGTGTCCAACTCTTTGTGACCCCATCAACTGTAGCCCATTCCTCTGTCCATGGGATTACCCCAGCAAAAATACTAGGATGGGTTGCCATTTCCTCCTCCAGGGGATCTTCCTGACCCAGGGATCAAACCCAGGTCTCCTGTGTCTCCTGCAATGCAGGCTGATTCTTTACCCACTGAGCCACCTACTTAATCTCCAAGCTGTAGAATGCACAATGACTTCTAGGAAATTTGATAAACTGTTTTCCTTAGTATACAATAGACTTTTCTTTCTTTAACTGGCACCTTAATTAGTGCCCAATTAAATAATAAGCATGCCAATTAAAAATTAATAATAACATGTAATTAGCTTTCAAAAACTAATGAATTTATCACGAGATTAGGCATAGTTGTTATTTAGTAGCTAAATTGTGTCCAACTCTTTCTTCACCATCCCATAGACTGTAGCCCGCTAGGTCATTCTGTTCATGGGATTTCCCAGGCAAGAATACTGTAGTGGGTTGTCATTTCCTTCTCCAGAGGAGCTTCTCCACCCAAGGATCAAACCTGGGTCTCCTGTATTGGCAAGTGGATTCTTTATCACTGAGCTACCAAGGAAGCCAGATTAGGAATTAGGAAACTCTAATTTTAAACCTAGCTTGTTAATGATACACTCTATTTCCATGCTATTTCTCCCATTTCTGAAACTAATGTAAAACTGGAAATGATGTCAAAATAGTTAATAGCTAAAAGTTTAGTAATCACTCACAAGTAGTAGTACATTCCATGAGGAGGTACTCTTTAAGAATGAGAAATAAGATTGCCCTCTGGGTTTTACAACAAAGATCTACACTGAGATGCACCTTAAAGAAACAAAATAGCCTGCTAACCCAATTAATAAAGGTAAGAATGGTAGGGAGACTAGATCTGCCCCAAAAATAGAGGAAAAGGAGATTCACAGTATAAACATTGACCGAGCCCAGTCAATTTGTTTTGAGGAATGAAAATCCAGCCAGCTTCTTCATAGTATCTGGTCTGCCCAGTAGGTATTTTCTTAGAGCAGAAATGCACACACCGGGCCATCTTAACATAATGCCATAAGTCTCTCACAAATACCTCCTCTCCTAAGCCTCCTCTCCTAAGCCTTTGCTCCTCAACATTTCTGCTGATTGTTTGGCTTCTTACAGGGGAGGATAACGAGAGGAAGAAAAATTAAACAATGGGCTCCCCGATCCCTAAAGGTTTTATTTCTCATTGTAAATTAATAAAAGTGCTGTTCTGATCTCATATATCAATCTTTTGAGAGGTTTGCTAAATTGAACATCCCCAGTCCAATCAACTTCAAATTACTGATGAAACATTTTCTAATCTGCGACATTTAGAGCAGACTCTAAGGAACAGTTAAATTCTCCAAGGCTTCCCCAAGTAATCCCCTCTGCACTGGAAAAGTGTCAAACAAACATTTTCTGTTCCTATCTACACCCTTACTAGTGAGCACAGTGCACTCCAGGTCAGCTACAGGATGTAAACAGAATGGTGGCTACACAGGGATGACATCCAGAAGTTAACTTTCTTTTCTGTCTTCAGTTGAAACAGGCCTCACTTGCCTCACCTCCCTTGATCTCTATAGTAAATACAGCTCCTAGAACATAGTAGGCCTTCAATTTACATATGTTGAAATGATGGCTGCTCTTGTGCATATTTGATGGTCTCTCACAAAGGATAAGAAGGCAACTCAACATTGTGGGAGTATTTTTGTGACTGTATATGGCTGGGATGATTTAGTCTCAGAGTGTAATCCTAAAAACAGCAAAACTTCCCAAAACTTGGGAGACTTTTTGTTTTAACAGATACTTCTCAGGTTCCCAGGGGAAAAAAATAAAGAAATGAGGATCATACAATCATCACCAGCTCAGGGCCTCTCCGGGGTACTTGCTAGTGATTCAGCCCTCCCCTGCCAAGTCCCTTCTGTCTTCCAGCAGGGTCCCAGAGGATTCCCACTGCTCCTTGCTCCAGTCCTCAGCAACCACAGCAGCTCCTACTATCACCGCTCCTCACCAATTCTGACCTCCCTGTGTGGAACAGTGAGGACTAGCTCTGGCTTCAGGTGTGTTTCTATAACTCTCTGAGCTCAGATCCTGCCTGCAGCCATCTTGAACCTGTGAAGAAGTGATCATGGGGCAGCTTGCATCCCTTCATAACTGCTAATGTAAGTCCCAGGGTTAACTGCCACCAGAGAGCTGTGTGGGCCCCAGGTGTTCCTCAGAGTGCAGTGAAGAGCACGGGCAGGTATCTCACTCCCGCTGCTGCTTTGGGGAGAGGCTGCTTAGTGCTGCTGCAGGCTGACACCTCCATTGGTCCCATGGGGTTCAGACAGTGCCAGAAGCCCCACTACAAACTTGAACAGACCAGGAAGAGATAGGCACAGCCTGCTGTCCCAGAAAAAGAGCCAGACTGGGACCTCAGCAAGAAACCTTGGCCCTACCCAGATGCCACATATGTATACCTTCCAAAGGTCTTCCCTCTTGTTCTCTCTCCAAATGCTGCATATGGATAGTTTACTGCTTCTCTCACCATGTCCAGAGGATTTCTGCTTTCCCCCTAGTCAGTTTTCCTGTGTTGGCACAGGGATGAGGAAATATCCAGTCCTGGAAGGCTTATTGCATTTTGTTAAGTAAAAGTGAACTTTGTAGTTGGCAGATTTGTTGATTCCCATATGGGTGCTAAGCAACAGTCTTTAAAAGATAACATGTGGTAAGTCGCTTCAGTCGTGTCCAACTCTTTGCAACCCATGAACTGTAGCCCGCCAGGCTCCTCTGTCCATGGGGATTCTCTAGGCAAGAATACTGGAGTGGGTTGCCATTTCCTTCTCCAAGGGATCTTCCCAACCCAGGGATCGAATCCAGGCAGATTCTTTACCTACTGAAGCTGCGAGGGAAGCCCACTGAAAGAAACATAGGACTGTAATAATAGCATTGGAATTTCCTTTGATACGAAGGATGAGGTTGGATAACGACCTGGACATTCATGTATGCTAAATTGGAGGCTCGCTTTTTGTCAGAAATGGAGAGAAAGACATAATAGATGAGACACATAGGTAGAGAAGTAAAATATAATACCAAGAGTTTTCAACAATTGGCATTTGGATTTTGGATATTAAAATTATATATAAAAGTAGACATAGTTTAAAAGTATATAAAACGTGACTTTTGTAACTGAAAATTTTTGACTAGGTTAAATACCAAGTTGTGTGAATTAAATTGGATAGAGTGGATTAAAAGATCAATCGGGGTCAAGCAAATATTGCATAATCACAGCTTTTCTAGCTACTAAATGATTACTGTACTCATGTTGTAAGATTGTGAGAAATAATAGGAAAAATAGTGAACAATTTAAGAAAAACAATAACTCATATGCAGCAGCTGTGAGGTGCATGTTCAGTCACAAAGAGTCAGAACATTGACTCTTTGTGACCTCATGGACTGTAGTCTGTCAGGCTCCTCTGTCCATGGAATTTTCCAGGCAAGAATACTGGAGTGGGTTGCCATTTCCTACTCCAGGGGCTCTTTTCAACCCAGGGACCAAATCCAGGTCTCCAGCATCTCCTGTACTGGCAGGCAGATTCTTTACCGTT
Organism: Bubalus bubalis; assembly: GCF_019923935.1. NCBI lineage: Eukaryota > Metazoa > Chordata > Mammalia > Artiodactyla > Bovidae > Bubalus > Bubalus bubalis. Next base: position 129,680,210 of record NC_059157.1, on the reverse strand, counting down.
GCACCACCTGGGAAGCCCAATAACTCCTAAAAACATTTCATAATCTGGGAATATACCTAGTCTGTCAAAGAATGCAAAAGAAAATTAAATTTTTTAATATAATTGCATCTGAAAAATTATTGCCTATAAACCCAGAGAAGAAACAACATAAAGTGAGAAAATAGTCAAATCAAATCTAAGCATCCTTGAAGCAACTTGAATATTGATTAATAGTTATTGATCATTTAAAATCTAATGGTATATTTTTTCATATCTGGGAGTTTATATTAGAGATAAATCATATTTTTGGCTAAATTAACAACCAGGTAATGCTTTCCCTAATGAAATATATCAGCTCACATCTTGAGAGTCTTCTGAAAGCTTTCTCAGACTATACAATTTAACATTTCTTCAGACTGTGGTTATACAAAATGAAATAGCTATTTTAAAACCATCTGCTTATTTTTCCTAAGGTAGACTTTCAAAACAGGATAATTTAATGGATTTGAGGTTTGTGGATTTTGAGCCTCAATTGTGTCTTGGCACTGAACATTAAATCAGCTAATTACCAAAATGCCATCTAATTTTACAATTACCTTAAATCTCCAGTGAACATTTAGTGGTCTAGTGGTTTGGGAAATGCAGGTGAGGTGAAGTGAAATTCTATTGAACTTAGCTACAATTAAAACTGACATAATTTTTCTCTTAGTTTTATTTCAGGTATGAAAGTAAAGGCCAGATTAATTTTTTTACTCCATAAGATGGCAATCTTCACTATTGCTATGAGGGAACTATCTGAGGGCATCAACCACCTAAGCAGCCAAGGACCAGAACTGAGGATCTTACTTCCAATTTTGAGTCAATTCTCCCTGACATTTTGATGGTAAGATCAAAGCTAATTTGCATTACTGATAAATCAAAATTATACCACGAGTTCTTTTATACCCTTCAAGGGATTTTTCCACTCAAATAATCCTGAGAGAATAAAGGTTGCTGTCATGTACTCTTTTTAAACAGAATTGTATTCACAGGACTTCCCTGATGGTCTAGTGGTTAAGAATCCGCCTGCCAATGCAGAGGACATAGGTTTGATCCCTGGTCCAGGAAGATTCCACATGCCTCTAGGCAAGTAAGTCCCTGCACCACAACTACTGAGCCCATACTCTACAGCCTGCAAGCCACAACTACTGAGCCCCTGTGCTGCAAATACTGAAGCCTGCACACTCTAGAGCCCGTGCTCTGCAAAGAGAGAAGCCACCGCAATGAGAACCTGAGCACCACAAATAGAAAGTAGCCCCTAATCACCACGACTAGAGAAAGCTCATGCACGCAACAAAGACCTAGCACAGCCACAAATACATAAATAAAAACTGTACCCACAGTAATCAGATTGTACACAATTATTAAATAAATGATATTATTAAATGTATGATATATAATTTTCTGACTTCCGTTGACTCGCTAGCTTTCAAAGCCTCACTCTATCTGAATGATGAAATAAAGGCAACTGCTTGCAGAGAAGGAAGCTGAAACTAATTGGGGAGAAAGAGATGAAAGCAAGATATAGAATGTCTCTTATCCACAGAGATGATATTGTTGGAGAAAAAAATACAAAGAAGTATTTTAAAATAGACATTGAGACCCTCAGCAGAGTACACTCACAAAAGATGTCTTTTACTTCACAGTTATTTTCTCTGAGCACCATATTGAGATCTCCCCCACTTAGTAATAATTAAATATGTTATGAAGAAAACTTCTCTATTAGCTATAAGAATGTAAAGTGTCAAATAGTATGATTATTGCATTGCAGTTAAACTGCATCTGCCTATAAGGAGCCAAATTTCCTCTAAATAAGCATACTTTTACTCTCAGTTTAACATCTAATCAATAGAAATTTGAGACAGATAAATAAAGAAGAATTATAGAGTAGGCTGTATTTGCTCACTTGTGGTTATTATTATTATTAAATAAATATTAATAGTAAAATTAATAAAGCATCAAAGTTATATTAAAACCAATGAGCAATAGCAGCAAATCCCCAAATTTGAAGAACGCAAGTACTTTCTGTCCTTCTCCCAAGTTGGATTCAGTGATGCATCTAATAGACTCTGACTCAAGGGGCAGGGAGAGGCTGAGAATGGAGATTCTGGGAAACAGCAGATAGGGCAAAAGGAAGAAGGAAAATCCAGGAAGAAGAGACTCCCAGGTTCCAACTGGAGACAAATTCCATCTACATGTTCTACAAAGAGCCCCTAGGAGAACAATTAAGACCCTCAGAACCTCAATGTGTCCATGATCTGACCTCAAAATAGAAGAGGTTCTTTCTGGTACCAGGCCAGGACACCTACCCTGCTGAGGTGCATGAGAGCATGTTTAGGGGTCAGTAATGAAGTATTCACTCTAGGAAAGATAATGGGGACAATATCGAAACTACAAATGCAGTACTGTACCAGCAATTAAATAGCAACTTGATAAAACACAACAGAGGGAGCTAAAACTGATGGATGCAATCTAAAAGCTGGCATCTCTCCCAGTTTACTATTTAATTAATTAACACAGGAGAAAAGTTGCATTTTCTTGTCTGGCATTTCAAAACAATAAAGTAAAAAGAAGATGCCATTCAGAATTCTAATGCAACCTTGCTGGAGCACTCACATTCATTAAAGCTATCATTAATTACAGAGTTGGACCAAGGCTTATTCATTAGAATTCACATGCATTATTATATTATTCAAGGTTAAATTAGATTTATATCTTTCTGTACATTAATAAAAAGACATATAATAATACAGAGGAAAACATATACATGTATGTGTTTAAAAGTTGTTTACCTTTTCTATTGTGGTTCCTCTTTTTTTCCATAGGACAGTGGAAAGTCACAGTGTGATACATCTAACAGTAATCTCCCTTTACAATGATGATCTGACCTCAAAAAAGAAATGGTATTATTGATCTGCCATTATATGAATTGAATTTATGGTCATGTTGGTGATTTCACTGAGTTATCTGCTCTCTCCTGCCCTATTTTGGGGGCTGGAAATACAAGCTATAGTCCTGAGATAAACTTTTCTTTTGGTAAAGCTAACAACCACCTCTGAGAGTTGAGTCTATGACTTTACACTCATCAGTAACTCTGGATAAAAATTAAATGAGCTAAGTAATAAAACATGCACACATCACCTCTTCATCTCCTCCCCTCCTGGCACCCAGATGCACACATATACATGCATAAATACACGTACACACTGACAAACCATCAGCCCTGCATTGTGTAGAAGTGCAGTCTCCTTTTCAACAGACAGAATGCTTCTTCATGCAAAGTCCCTAAGTATGCATATGATACATATGCATAAAACATCGCTCCATCTAAAAAAGTTGCCACATCCCAGATGAAACTTTGAGGATCTGATCAGTGAAAAAGCAAGTCTGAAGTTGGAGGTGACAGAACTAAGAAATTTTTAAATTTTATCTTCTTATAGACCTTTTTTACTCTATGTACCAGTAACTTTTAATACTTTCACATACAATATTTTTACTATATTTAAGATGACAGGTATGAAATTGTGTTACTTTAATAACTTAATTTTAAGACGGACTTAACAGGACTTAACCAGGACTTAAACAATGAACTCCTGAAGTGTAAGGTGTCTGGGAACGTTAACCCAGACACCTAGCACAATGACTGCATGTGTGTGCGTGTGTGTTAAGTCGCTTCAGTCATGTCTGACTCTTTGGGATGCTATGGACTGTAGTCTCCTCCTCCTCTGTCCATGGGATTCTCCAGGCAAGAAAATTGGAATGGGTTGCCATTTCCTTCTCTAGGGGATCTTCCTGATCCAGGGATCAAACCTGGGGCTCCTGCCGCATCTCCTGCATTGTAGACAGATTCTTTACCGCTCAGCCACCCGGGAAGTCCCCAAATTGTTTACATTTGGCAGGATACTTGGTAGAGTAAACAAATGTTTGAACAAACTGAGACCCTGCCCCACAGGAGAATAGTGTCATAGGGAAGACAGACATTAAAGTGATTTCAGCAAAAAATTACATGATTACCAGTGTACAAAATATTTGCGAAGGTATAGGACACTGGACATGCTTAATGAGAAGAGTGCAGAATTACCTTGACTGTTGACTCAGCATTTGTTTGGGGCACAAGGAGAGCCTCAAGGGGGCGAAAAAAAGGAGAAAAGAGACAATAGGGCAGCATGTATGAGAGACAGAGGGGGATAATTTCAATCAGAAGAAAATCTAGAAAGAAGTTATTCAGGATATGTACACATTTTGTTGTATGTTATTTCCAAAACAGGTAAATGTTTCACACTTTCGTGTGTGTGTTTGAGTTTGTATTTAGCTCGGGTTGGGGGTGGCAGCCACTGGGATCTTTTGAGTGCTTATAAATGTCTTAACCCAGCTCTGTAAGGGAACCTGAGCTTCTCTGAAAACCAACTTTTAAGCTGAGACTTAAATGATGAAGAAGAATTAGTCAAGTAAGAAGTTTTCTTCTCTTCAGGATATCAGAAGAGACTTGCAAACAGAAGTACATGGAGCATGTGAAACCACCCAAAATTGTCTGAGACCACAGCCCCATTCATGTCTTTCCTCTTCTCCGTAGGAGTCACTTGAAAGGCTGATGCATCCAGGTCCTGTCAGATGTGCACAACAAATGGCCTTGCTGTGAGAGCCACGTCAGAATATTAACCACAGGCAAGTGGGCAAATACGGTAACACAGACACACAGCTCAATTTGGTACAGCTTTATTTATGTAACTGGGGCTTCCCAGGTGGTACAGTGGTAAAGAATATGCCTGCCAATGCAGGAGACATGGGTTTGAAACCTGGGTCAGGAAGATCCCCTGGAGGAGGAAATGGCAACCCACTCCAGTATTCTTGCCTGGAAAATTCCATGGACAGAGAAGCCTGGCGGGGTCACAACAAGTTGTATGCGACTGAGTATGCACACATATTTATTGTAACAAAAAAATTCTGAACACATAATATAACATGTGCCAGGCCCTATATTACTAGAGAATTTCCTACTCTGGGTTCTTACAGGGCCACTGCCTGATCTCAGCTGTCTTCGCTTGAGATCTTCTCACCTGACTCCCAGAGAGGTGTGACGTCTCCTACTGGTTGTATTCTGCCCCAGCTTCCTATGTCCCCTAATCCAAACCAACCCAGCCACTGTCTTCAGTCCACCCCAGAGCCCTTTTTCCCTGAGCACTAAGGCAGTAACAGGCTTTATATGTTATCCAGGATTATGCCCCACTCCACGCTCACCTGCTCTCTGCTATTTCCTTGCTGTTATTTCTGTGAAATCAACCAGACCCTTCCTTGTGTGTGTATGTATGTACTCAGTTATCCAACTCTTTTTGGCCCTATGGACTGTAGCCCGCCAGGCTCCTCTGTCCATGGAATTTTCCAGGCAAGAATACTAGAGTGGGTTGTCATTTCCTTCTCCAGGGGATCGTCACAACCCAGGGATCAAACCTGCTTCTCTTGCATCTCCTGCATTGGCAGGCAGGTTCTTTACCACTAGTGCCACCCGGGAAGCCCAGACCCTTCCTTAATAGTAAGCTATTAATATTACCAAAAACCCTTCAAACAAGCAGCCACTTTCTTTCTGTTTCCCATACAGAAATCTCTTGGAGTAGTATTTCTTAATACTCAACTTTCAACCCATTCTACTTCTTGCAACCTTAACATAGATCTTTGTTTGACTCAGCATGTTCTCTTCCTGATCACATTTTTTCCCCTCCTTTCACATACTACCAAACCTGACTTCAACCTTTACTCACTGGTTTGTTTCCTTACAGTTAATCGCCGACTCACACAAATTAACATCTCTACTCACTGTAAAGTAATGAAAACATACGTAATTGTGGCAGTAAAGGAAATCACAATCTTCAGATTAGATTATTTGGGGCTTATTGTTATCTTAAAACTAATCTTTATGATTTATAATATGAATGACTATCTTATTTTCTTTTATTCCTTCTATTCAGAAACAATTGAACATCTTCAAAATATAGAAGGTATAAGATACAAAGGAGATGAAATAACTAGCCAAAGGGAAACTAAAATTAGACAAAACAAGAAATCCAGGGTAAGAGTAATTCACGAAATGTGTGCTGTAGAGTCTAGGCACTTGCCATAAATAATTCTCTGAAATTTTAAAATAGCAACAAAATGACAGAAGGAAGCTTGTTCAATTACATAATTCAAAATGCTCAGAAGCTTACAAAACAAACTAGTTGCTCAAGAGAAGCAGAGTCATCTGTGGTGAGGAGTTTCTGCAGGCTCTCAATAAAACGGTGTGATGAGTGAGCGGTGTTCCCAGCTGCACCTCCACAGCAAAAGCAGTCATGGGCTTCCTGAGGCTGCTTCTCCTACCTTCTCTGGACTTAGGCTGTTCACAAGATCCTAAACTGCAGTTCAGTAAAAGTCACCATAGCAGGAGCCAAAATAAGACTATGTAAAGACAGATTTCTGATCATTTTTCTTTTATCTGAAGATAAAATAGACATCACCAGAAGAAAGTACATAGTCCTCATGAAATCCTCCATTAACTTTTCTTCTCCCAGCTGAGCATTTCTGACAAATTTGCAAGTCAGAAAGGAATGTTGGCAATTTAGGGTATATTCACTTCCATTAGTACTCAGCAGAACTGGGGATGGGTTTCATGTGGTTTTATAAAAGTTAAGGAAACAGATGGGAACTGAGGAAACATTTGTGGGCTAAGCCAAGAATTTCCTCAGAAAAGAATTTTGGATTTATTTCTAATATAGATAAAAGGGTAAATGCCAAGATTTTGCCATTGAACACAACTGTGATGGTTTAACCTAGAAAAATCAATGAGGTAACTGTTAACAAACATCTCCCTATGCAGTCTTTTTTTCCCCCCGTTTTTTTTTATCGTGGTAAAATACACATTTAAATTTATTATCTTAACCATTTTTAAGTGTACAGTTCAGAATATATTTATGCTTTACATACTTTGACTTTTCAAGAAGGGATCATTTTTATAGACCCTAACTCTCACAATGGCTCTGAGTTTCAGTGGCTTTTGAGTTATTTGTAAGCATAAATAACCAGAAATTAAACTGTGTTCATACAACTTAGTCCTGACATCTGTTTGAGAAATTTTCAGGAAAAGTTTCAAATATGTAATGTACAATTGTTCCTGATGAATTTCTTTACCAGTTGATAAAATACACAAGCCTGGTCACTACTGGAAAAAGCTGCCCTGAAGTCTGGTCTGGAAATTCTAGAATGAGAGTTAACCAGAAGGAAACTGCTTTTTAAGCATAATAATTTATAATATACTAGATTTATAATTTTGGGAAAACATAAAGCTGTCCTTTGAAAAATGAGAGCAGATTTTAGAGCCCAACTGATGGTTTCATCTGTGGGAAAATAATTAAAGCAACAGATTGTCAAGGCTCACTTTCCTCCAATCAGACTGAACCTTGAAAGGTCCTGAGAGGCATGCCACACAGAGTGCCCTGAGTCTAAAGGACGGTAACCGGTACTCCTACTGTATAGCTTATGATATACTGAAGTTATCCAGTATACTTCACTCTTTCACTTTGATATTTCAGAACCAGATGTTTTCTTCCCTAACTACTCAGTTATTGGTATTAATTAATTTGACAAACACCTATTGAGTACCTTTTACACACTATGCATTCCAAAACAAATGAGCCAGGAATCATGACCCTAACAAGCTCACAGTCTGTGCTTCCTACTGATGGTCCAAGATGTTCTGATCAAGAAAAATATCCTTCTTTGTCCTTATTATACCTAAGAATCTCTATTACAGAAAACCAGGAGATTTTTTTACTCCCTGGGAATAAACACATCTCACAGGTATATTTAACACAGAATTATATAAACAAGTTTACTCAAAAAAAGGAACCATACTTACCATTAATTCAGTGACTGAATTCAGTTGTGTGATGCTATTATTCCCTTGGAAGGCCTGTCACCTCACTTGAAATGGCTTAAGTTCAAGTTTCTTTGTCTGACACCAGAGCACAACTTCCTATAATATGGGTCTCTGCCAGTCCAGCATTTGTGAACTTGATGCTTCATTCTAGCAATAATTTCCTATCGATGTTTTTTCTCTCTTCACCCTATCACACATAATGTCTATGAACATAACACTCTGATTCCATTCTGTCATTTCATTGTTCAGAAAATTCCAGTGATTGCCCAATTTCTGGTAAACTGTGACTAGCCAGAAACTCTCCTAAGATTATGCCTTCCCTACTTATCCAACCCCATCTCTTATTCCTCCACAGTAGTTGTACCTCAAACATCTTTAGCTTTCCGTGGTTCTTGCTGCTGGGAAGCCTTTATCACCCACCTTCATCCTCCCATTTCAAGTTCAGTTCAAATTAATCTCTGTTCTTTTGAACTCTCTTCAATTGATATTGCCCACATCAATTTTCTGAAATTAGTGACTATTATTGGTATAGTTCTTTAGAACTTAATCTCATACTGCCTTGGACTGTTATTTAACTGATTCCTCTCTGCAACTTCTCTTTCCAAGGGGATTGTAAACTCTCCCCAGAGAGAAGGGGCTCATTTTAAAAGTCGTATGCACTTGTGTCTCCTCCTAATATTAGGCAATTGTTATGCACATATTTGGTGTCCAATACATTGAGGAAATAGCTATGGAATGAATGAATGACCACTGACTGCAAATACTTTTTTTTCCTTTCCTTTGCAGCTGGTGCTTGCCTTAAGCCCTGTGTATTCCAATCTCAATGTTTTCAAAACTTTCCAACCACAACCAATAGGAAGACATTCTTTTATAATGTGATCTGGTGTGTATGTGTATATACACATACACATAAACACCTGAAACAAAATTTCACAAAACAATACATATTATCTACACTAAGCAATATATTCCAATGTTTTATATCCTATTTTTTAAAGACACTGATCATGACACATTAAACTGATTTCATTGCCAATAAAGAATTATAATTTACAGTATAAAAACTTAATACTTCTTGGATCAATATGAGGTGTATAATATTGCTCTTGAAAAATCCTTAGACCAAAACACTGCCATGAATACTCATTCTGTTACTGACAGTTTGAGCTACAGTTATTATCTTTACACAGTTACCTTGAAATAACATCTTACCGTATTCCACCATAGAATTTAGAATCAGCTTCAACTCCTCCCACTCTGCCTTTTGAAAATTGGGACACAGTTAAATAATAATACACAAAATGTCCTTTAGCTTTCTATTTCTTGTCTTGACAAACTTTAGTGGCATATTAACAAAAATTTCCAGGACTAATTTTAATCAGACCACTTGCAGATGATAAAAGTAGATACATTCATATTTTTGTTTCTTTACAATAAGAGCATGAGTTTTTGTTGCATCTGGGAATTTGAATCCCAGCTCTGCTGACTTAACCTGAGCAAGTTACTTAAACTGAACCTCCATTTCTGCATCCACACAATGGAAATAATAGTATCAACTTCAAAGGATAGATTTTTTGGGGGGCTCCAAAATCACTGCAGATGGTGATTGCAGCCATGAAATTAAAAGACACCTACTCCTTGGAAGGAAAGTTATGACCAACCTAGATTGCATATTGAAAAGCAGAGATATTACTTTGCCAACAAAGGTCCATCTAGTCAAGGCTACAGTTTTTCCAGTGGTCATTATGGATATGAGAGTTGGACTGTGAAGAAAGCTGAGCGCTGAAGAATTGATGTTTTTGAACTGTGGTGTTGGAGAAGACTCTTGAGAGTCCCTTGAAATGCAAGGAGATCCAAGCAGTCCATCCTAAAGGAGATTAGTCCTGGGTGTTCATTGGAAGGACTGATGCTGAAGCTGAAACTCCAATATTTTGGCCACTTCATGTGAAGAGCTGACTCATTGGAAAAGACCCTGATGCTGGGACGGATTGGGGGCAGGAGAAGGGGACTACAGAAGATGAGATGGCTGGATGGCATCACCGACTCAATGGACATGAGTTTGAGTGAACTCCAGGAGTTGATGATGGACAGGGAGGCCTGGAGTGCTGCGATTCATGGGGTCGCAAAGAGTCGGACACGACTGAGCGACTGAACTGAACTGACTGAAAACAGGCCATGCAAGTAAAGAGCTTATTATAGGGCTTGGGACACACAAGTGTTCCATAAATGGTAGTAACGTTTGATCACTGTAACAAACAAGTAAACGTATCGCAAACTTCCTTTTAGGGTCATAAAGAAATATTTAGTCATAAGAACAGAAGTGACATTACGTTTTCTCTTTGTAGTCAGACTATACATATAATGTAAAATTCCACTTCTGGTTTTACAGATCATTAATACCCCTAAGAAAAGGCTCTATTTGTGGTGCTGGATAATCATTATATAATAAGGAATGTCTACTGAAATTAAGGCTTCCTCGGTGGCTCAGCGGTAAAGGACTCGCCTGCAATGTAGGAGACAAGGCCTGAGCTACGGGTTGAATTCCGGGACTGGGAGGATCCCCTGCAGAAGGAAATGGCAACCCACTCCAGTATTCTTGCCTGGTAAACCCCATAGACAGCCCATGGGATCGCAAAAGGGTCGGATACAACTTAGAGGATAAACAACTGAAACTAAAAAAATTTATATATATACGAAAAAACTGCCCAGTTTTGCTAATTTCATTTAAATTTGTTTTTGCTTAATAAAAAAAAAATTCTTTTTAACTCGTTTGTGTTGAAGTGTGCTTTAATTCAGCAAAATACTGTCACGATACGCATACATAACACTCAAGATGTATAGGAGCTTGCTTTGAATAAAGCGAGACCCGGCGCTTCATTTCAGCCTTCCAAGTCAAATTTTTATTCCAGTTGTATTTACAATATATTCCTTCTTACTTCTATTCTTTCATACCCTCATCTTACTTAGGTCTTGCTACTTACGCGGTATTCTTAACCGCATTTCGGCAGTTAACAGTAAACAACTACGTTCCCACAGAAAGTGTTTCCCCCCTAACCTGTTCAATTTAGCACTGCAAAACAGCACATCTTGTCTATTCCTCCGGAAACACTGGTCTACACCCGACCAGGCACAGGGGAGTTGCATCCCCTTTCAAAATTACTTAAGTCATCAACATTCCCCTAGCCCCAGCTCGCTCGTTTGCTAACGAGAGCTGCGATGTGTTGAGACAAACACTTCGGACAATTTAATTGAACCGAAGTGGAGACCTCTGGGGATGAACTTTCAGTCACTACACTCCTGATGATACGTGTGCGTGTTGGGCGGCTGAAGGAGCCAAAGAAAGTAGAGAGCCAGAAGCAGACCTGCAACAGGAGGTAGAAACAGGAGCCTGCCAAGAGCTGCGGCCTTGGTATACCAGACACAGCCGTTTAACTTAATCCAACCAGCTAAATGAAGGGGGGGGTGGGGGGGGGCGGTGGCGCAGACTTGGCGATCGAGAGCCCGGCCCCCTCCACGCGCGCCGCCTTCCCACCCACACTGCTGAGCCCCGGCCCTTGGTCCGCGCAGCCTCTTTCGTCACGTCCGGGGGCGGGCCGTGGCGCCGCGGCCCGCCCAGGTGGGGCCGGGAGCCGGGGGTCGGGGGCGGAGTTGTGGCGGTACTGCGGGTGACAACGGTCAATAATGAAGGTGGCTGCGGCGCGGCAGCCGACTCAGCTGCGCCGGGTGGGGGCGGCGCCGGGACCGCGCCTGTAGGACCTCGGAGCCGGCGCGGGAGATGGGGCCCCAGCGCGGGGAGTGAGGCGGCCGCGGCGAGCGGAACTTCAGCCGGAGGGGCTCTCCCGCTTTCCCCTCTGGCTCGTCAGCCTCCACCTGGAGCCCCTCGACCCCCGCGTCTCGCGGGACGGGAACGGCGACGGAAGGGGCATGTGGCGCTGGGTCCGGCAGCAGCTGGTAGGTACCTCCGCCTCTCACCTCTCGGACGCTCGCTCTTGCGCGGCTTCTCGGGCCCGGGTGGCGGGGAAGGGCCGGCGGCGCAGAGCCGCGAGGCCGGAGCGCGAGCTCCGGGCTAGGCCGCATTGGAGGCGGGTCCGGGAGCCGGTAGTGCCCAGCGCAGCCCCGTACACGTCTCCTCGCCGAGCCCAGGGCCCCGAGGCCGGCGGCGGGAGGCTGCCGCTTCCTGGTCGCGCTTCTCGGTTACTCCCTCCTCCTCGCCGCTCCGAGACCAAAAGTGGATGCGGAGCGGGGTCGGCGTCTCGGCTGAGGAACTCGGGCGGGGGGACGGAAAGAGAGTAGGTGTTGGGGAGAGAAAAGAGGCTCGTGTTTCCTGCCTTTAACAGTTTGGGACTGGTTTGAGTGAAGGGGACGGCGAGGATCTGTCTCCAGCCCCATCTCCTCGCTGTTTTCAAGGTTGCGTGGATTATCAAGGAGAAGGATAACTTGTCTAGTCTTAACTCCTCTCAAAGAAATTTTACCCGAAGCCTGGGTAAGAAGGAATATTCTAAAACCCCGTCCAGTTGCGAAGCTAAGTGAGATAGTTACGAAGGACGGTTTTCTTCCTGCCTTGTCCTCACCCCACCCCAGGTGAAACTTTTGGAATGGGAACCTTACTTTTTTCCGTTCTCGAGGCAATGTGAACGAGACCAATTTGGAACCAATGGTTAACTTTTCAGTTTTACTGAAACATCTGGAGAAAAAAAAGAATTTTAGAAAAGTGTGATTTAAGGCATATAAAAAGCGCCACGTTTCTCCGAATTAATTCACAGAGAAAACTTGCTTGCTTGCTGGCAACTACAGACCCCAAAATACAACAGTAAGGCAACGTTGACAATTAGGAGTGCAATTGCTCCAGGCTGAAGAAGTCTACGCTTACCTTCATGATGTCTGTTCCTAGTTGCTGGTTAACTTCTAAATCGCATTAGTAATTAAATGCTGCTACAATTCGGTGTTTTCATTTACTAATTTAAAAGACAATGAAGCAGAAATGGTTTTTGTGGGACTGTAAAGATTTTTGGGGACTAAAAACATTGATACCTCCTTTTACCTACTCTAGAAGAGCATTTTTATGTTTAAGAAGTATGCTGTTTTAGACCCGGCCTTCTGTTAATTCATTTGGCAGTGGGCATCATTCTCAAAAAAAATACCTTATAAATAAAACTAGAACTGCCTGCCACTCCCTCAAGCACATGTTAGCTCTCTATTTTTAGGTAATTGTGAATTCGGATATCCCAGATATACTCCTTATTAGACAACCAAGCTAATGATGTCGTTATAATACCAAATTGTTGTAATAGTTTGGCTTTATTGCAATAAGTCGCAGCTGGGTAACTTGACTCTAGAAGTTAATTATTTCAGGTCTGACTTCATGCTTTTGATTTGCCCATCTTCATGTACAGAAATCTTGTTTACCTGATGGTGTTTTTGTATGCTAGTGGTTTTTTCTAGTTTTTCCTAGTAGATTAAGACACCACTTCTCAGTGTTAAGTATTTTTTGTTAACTTGGATAAAATCCTGATTGTATTCTCATCTTCAGAATAGGCAATTTGTTAATTTTTTTTAAAAATGGCTTCAGCCAAACAAAGCTAACAGGAGGGGCAAAAAGTCTTGTGTGATTAATTTACAAGAAATGCCTTATGGGGTGATTAACAAGTTGAACAAGTTGCTGTGCATAAAAAATGCTATCTCTGATATTAGTCACTCACTTCACTGGTTTTACTTTTAAGTTATCAGATCTTCCAAGTATGTAATCAGACCTGTGCCTATGTACGAGTTTGTCTCTTTGATTAAGTTTGTACAGTCACTTAAATTATATGTAAAGGATAGTGAATACACAGAGTAATAAGTATATTTTACTATCCCAGTCATAAACTGCCTTCCTAGTTACTGCACCAGAAATTATTCAGTTCGTAGGCTAGTTTAAAGTATACTTCGATTTGCTCAATGGGTTGAGTCTTTCAGCAATAGAGTCACTAGACGGGCACAGCAACCTGCTCCAATACTCTTGCCTGGATAATCCAATGGACAGAGGAACCTGTCTGGCTGCAGTCCATAGGGTCGTACGAGTAGGACACACACACACACAAAGTTCAGATAAATAGGACAGCTTTGGAGAGGTTAATAAGCAGATCACAAAGATAGGATTTTTGAAATTAAAAACATTATTTATTGTATGAATCCTGATTTCTGGCCTCTTAAGTTGTTGTGCCAAAAAAAAAAGTTTATTGTCATTTTGTTACAGAAACAACTTGTATTTTCTATTAATTCCTTGTTAAATTAAACACAACTTGACTGCTTATCTCCACAAACTATTTTCACTTCTTGATACAATGAGAAAAATAGAGGAGGTTGTCAGAAAGTTGATGTTTTTCTTTGGGAAAGTGGGCTGAAAAGATTGAACTATCCTTTCCTTTTTCTTTTTCATTCTTCGTTTTTGAGCTCACAATCCTAGTTATTTTACACTAAGAAAGTTTTCTTATGATGTCTTTCTGGTACAATGAGTATTATTTTAGCATCACATGTGTTAACTCATTAGAGATGGCAACACCTCGATTATGATAAGTGCCATTAACCCGTTGTAGTTTCATATTTAGATTTTTATGGTAGCCATTAACCACAGTGGCTATTAAAATTTTAATTAATTAAAGTGAATTATACAACAACAAAATTAATTAATTAAATTAAAATTCCACATGGCTATTAGCTACTATATTGGACAGTTCAGAATAGAACATATTCATTATCACAGAAAATTTTATTGTACAACACTATGTTAGATTTAAATGAAAGTCTTTGTCAATTCATATTTTAATTGACATGTAATATTTCTTTACAGTACAATGTAATGCTGTATTTTTAAAGCACTTACTGTGTGCATACATAATAAGCTAAATACTGGGGACACAGATGTCGGTCAGTGAGGGCCTTATTTATCTCTGTATTTCATGTCTCACACAGGACTTGATATAAGAGTAGACGCTGGGTACATGTTTTTTGAATAAATGAATAGGTGAGAAGATAAAAAATTAATCTATATTATTGCTTCTGTGTTTTGAGATAAAGTGACAAAATTCAAGATTGACCAGTCCAGAGGAAAGCTGGAAAATCACTGTAATTTTTAAAAATACGACTTAATGTTGTCGTACTAGGATACAGTTTCTTAAATTGTTCTATAAATGTAGTCCCTTCAGGTTTATATCTGCAGTGGCAGAAGGAGGCTAGTAAGATTTGTCTTCTGATTCACTGAGAAAAATGGTAAGCTCTTAGCCTAAAAGCCTATTCACATTCACCAAACTTGTTTATTCCTCTGTTCTCTTTACACTTGTCACAAAGAAAGGTATGACAGTCCTCTTTTCCAGACTAACCAGTCCATTTGTGTTCTTTCATCCTGCTCTCCGCTTCAATTATCTGTAGTCTGTTTACTCTTACTTTTTCTTTAAGCTGTGAACACATTCATGCCTCCCTCTACTAATTTACTTTGCCCTGTACCTGTGTCAAAATGTTTTCAGTTTTCTAAAAAATAGGTCTTTCCTATATAACTATGCTGTCCAGTGGCTAGTTCAGACTGAAATATGCTTAAGTATAAAATACACATAGGATTTTAAAAACAGTGTGAAAAAAAAGCATGTAAAATATCTCAACTTTTTATATTGGTTACATGTTGAATAATATTTTAGATTTATTTGGTAAAGTAAAATACTACAGTTCATTTTGCCTGTTCCTTTTTACTTTTTAAAAAATGATTACTGGAAATTTAAAAACTACATAAATGTAATGCCGTATAACATTAAAAGTGAGCTCATTTTTCCTTATAGCACATTGTGTAGGTCTAGATATCATAAGCAGTAGACTAGTCTGTAAATATCTTGGGATGGGCTATATTTTATATTTAGAGCCCTTGCACTCAAGACAGCAGCTGGCCCATTGGAGGTACCCACCCACCAAATGTTGGTTGACTGAATATCAGGTTTCTTTCCACATCAGTTTGGAAGTACCTGTGTTCTTTGCCTTTCTCTCAAGGAATGAAAGAGGAATAGGCTAAGGAAGCAAGGCCTATGGTGGTGTTATTTTGGTGTGGCTAAGTAAATTTTAACCTCAAAAGTTAATGTTTTGGGGCTTCCCTGGTGGTCCAGTGGTTAAGACTGCATCCTTCCACTGCAGGGGCTGCAGTTCAGTCCCTGGTCTGGGAAGTTCTGCATGCTGCAAAGTGCAGCCAAAAAAATATTAATGTTTAAGATCCTAAATCAGAATATTTGCTTATTTTATCTCTGTGTTCAAACATATATCCTCAGATACTCAGTTTTTCATTTGGTTAAAGAGGTCAAGCATTAGTGAAGTAAAGTGAAAGTCACTCAGTCATGTCTGACTCTTTGCAACACTGTGGGTCCATGAAATATACAGTCCATGGAGTTCTCCAGGCCAGGATACTAGAGTGAATAGTCTTTCCCTTCTCCGGGGTATCTTCCCAACCCAGGGATCAAACCGGGGTCTCCCACATTGCAGTCCAATTCTTTACCAGCTGAGCTACCAGGGAAGCCTGGTCAAGCATTAGTGGAATCCCAATTATCCTAGCTGTACTGAAGTAGGGACCTTGCCCAAATGCTCCAAAGAACCTTGTGATTGCCACTATCATTATTAACTATCCTCTTTATCCCTACACTCTGTTTTCAACATAGCAGCCAGAGTGATCTTATTAAAACACAGGTTAGGTCATGTAATTCCTGTCCTTCTAAGAACTTGCCTTCTTGCTCAGAGTAACAGCCAAAGTTTCTGCTAGATCTGTATCCAAGTCCCTGCCCAGACCACTTCTCATCTCCCATCATTCTTCACCCACTTTGCTTTATCCACATACACCTTGCTGTTCATCAGAAGTGCAGGATGGATTTCATTCAGTCTTAAGATTGTTGCCCTGGCTGTCACCTCTGGCTAGAATGTACTTCGCCCCAGTTAATTTGTTGGCACCCTCATTCCCTTCCCCTGGAGAAGGAAATGGCAACCCACTCCAGTATTCTTGCCCGGAGAATCCCATGGATGGAGGAGCCTGGTGGGCTACAGTCCACGGGGTCGCAAAGAGTCGGACACGACTGAGCGACTTCACTTTCACTTTCATTCCCTTCAAGTCTTTGTTTAGATGTTGTCATTGAGGCCTTTTCAGTATTAAATTGTAAATTGCCACCTCCATACTTCCCTAGCCTCCTTCCCTGCCTTTTTTGTTTGTTTGTTTCTCTTAGCACTTATGACTATTTAACATATTTTGTACTTTACTTGTCTCATTTATATCATGAAGGGAAGGATTTTTGCCTATTTTGTTTTAGTTCTCCATATAACAAAAACTGTTTCTCAACTCTGCATCCATACTTTTAGGTAACACTCTTTCTTTCTCATTTATTCATTCACGCAAACATTTTCTGAACATGTACTCTGTGATAGCATATTGCCAGTCTCTGTAACAACCAAAATGAAGCAACCACTGCCCTATCCATTCTTCTAGGACTAATGGATATTTGAATTTCTGTCCGTTTTTTCCTGTTTAAAAAAATGTTGCAATGGCCATTCTTGCTTGTGTGTTTTTTTAAATTGGCATACCTAGAAGTGGAATTGCTGGGCCAGGGGTGTGCACTTTATGGCTGTTGCTAAATATTGCTAAATTATTTTCCAAAACCATGTTCCCCTTTCCCTACATCTTGGTCAACACTTTGTACTGTCAGACTTGAAAGAACTTAACCAATCTGGGGAGTGTGAAAGGTATCTCATTTTGCTTAATTTGCATTTTCCTGATTGCTAGTGAGATTAAGATGTCCTGTATTTCTTCTCTTTTTTAAAAAATTTATTTATTTTTGGCTGTTCTGGGACTTTGTTACTGCGTGGGCTTTTTCTCTAGTTGAGCCAAGCTAGGGGGGCTACTGTTCGTTGTAATGTTCAGGCTTCTCATTGCAGTGGCTTCTCTTGTGGAGCACAGGCTCTGGGGTGCAGGTTTCAGAGGTTGCAGCATGTGGGCTCAGTAATTTCAGCTCTGGGCTCTAGAGCGCAGGCTTAATAGTTATGGCACACTGGCTTAGTTGCTCTGCTCCATGTCGGATCTTCCCAGGTCAGGGATTGAACCGTGTCTCCTGCACTGGCGGGCAGATTCTTGACCACTGAACCACCAAGGAAGCCCCCTTTATTTCATTCATATGAATAGATGACCCATTTTTCTGTTGAGTGGTTTGTTTTCTCCTTACCCATTTTTCTGTCGAGTGGTTTGTTTTCTCCTTGTTAGTTTCCTTTGTGGTCTGGATGCCAATTCTTTGTTGTGTATGTTGTGAATATCTTCCAGCCTGCACTTTGTATTTAACTTAATGATGTCTTTTTTGATATTTTAAATTTATTTGTAGGTAAACTTATTATTAGGTGAATGATTTCTACTTTTTATTACTTATTTAGGAATTCCTTCCTAGGGTCATAAAGCTGTCTTTCTGGCATTTTCTTAGAGTTGTCTAAAAATCTAGTTTTACAACATTTAGGTCTTGAATATGCCTGGGATTTATTTTTGTATATGGAATAGTGAAAGTGAAGTCACTCAGTCGTGTCCGACTGTTTGTGACCCCATGGACTGTAGCCCACCAGGCTCCTCCATCCATGGAATTTTCTAGGCAAGAGTACTTGAGTGGGTTGCCATTTCCTTCTCCAGGGGATCTTCCCGACCCAGGGATCGAACCCAGGTCTCTCCCGCATTGCGAGCAGACGCTTTACCATCTGAGCCACCAGGGAAGCCCTATGTGGAATAAAGTAGAGAATTAATTTTCTCCCATATAGAAAGTTATTTGTCCCAGTACTGTTTATTGAATGGGCCATCTTTTCCCCACTAATCTCTGTTATTTGCCTTCTCTGTCATATACCAGTATTCTCTTTGTGTTGTGTTCTCTTTTTAGGTTCTCTATTTTGTTTCACTCATCTATTGATCTGGTGGTGCATGAATAATATAGTACCTTATCTTAACGTAGTGTTTTATGGTATCTGACCAGGCAAAATCCCCAATCCTTTTCCCGCCCCTAGAATTGCTTTGGCTCTCTACTCTTCCATATGCTATTTTTTATTTGTGTCATCAGTTTGTCTAATTCTGGGGAAAATCTTTCTAGGATTTTGATTGGCTTTGCATTGAATTTGTTAAGTTCTATTAATATTTTTCCCTTTGATCATGTAGAAGCTGTAGATTGTATTTTTATCCTTTTATTATCTCTCTCTACTTACAAATAATGTAGGGATTTACAAGATTTTGACTTGTGTTCCCTCTTACCTTCCACATTACTATTACTTAATAGTTTAACATTGTTTTTCTTTTACCAGCTTTATTGAGAGATAGCCACATATAATTTTCTCATTAAAGTGCACAGTTCAGTTTTTCTGTATATGCATAGAGTTGTGCAGCCCCACCACACTCTGATTTTAGAACATTTTTATACTCCCTAAAAGAGATTCCCTGTCCATTCTCTTTCTCCATTCCCCCCGCAAGCCACTAGCCCCACTAGCCCCCAGCTGTGATCAATCACTAATCTACTTTCTGTCTCTATGGTTTTGCCACCTCTGGACATTTTGTGTAAATGGCATCACACAGTATGTGGTATTTTGTGATGGTCTTTTTAGCTAGCATAATGTGTTCAAGGTTCATCTGTGTTGTAGCATATATTCATACTTCATTTCCTTTTATTGCTAAAATTCCATTGTATAGATATACCAGAGATTGTATTCATTCATCAATTAATGGACATTTAGTTTGTTTCTGCCTTTTGGCTGTTAGAAGTAATGCTTCCTTTTCCATTCATGTGCAAGTTTTTTGTGGATGTATATTTTCATTTCTCTTGGATAAATATGTAAAGAGTGGAATTACTGGGTCATGTGGTAACTCTGTTTTTAACTTTGTCAGGAATTGCCAAATGTTTCCAAAGTGATTACTCTGTTTTACATTCCTACCAGTCATGTATAATATAAGGGTTCCAATGTCTTTATATCATTGCCAATACTTGTTTCTGTCTTTGATTCTAGCTGTGGTCATGAACATAAGTGTAACTCATGGTTTTGATTTATATTTGCCTAAGGACACGACTGAGCGACTGAACTGAACTGAATGATGATTTCAAACATCTTTTCATGTCTCTATTAACTGATTTGTTTGTATTTTGTGAGGCTTTTCTTGATGAAAGGCTTATTCAGATCTTTTAACACATTTTTAAGTTTTCTTTTAGTTATAAGAGTTATATACATATGTTCTGGATATAAGACCCTTACCAGATACGTGATTCACAAATACTTTCTTCCATAATGTTTGTGGAAACTCAAAACATTTAAACTCAAAACATTCTCTAGCTTTTTACCTGTTACTCATTTTGATTTACTACAGTGATTTTTTTTTTTTATTCACCATTATTTAATTTAAAGTTTATTTACTTGTGCATTGGCTGTGCTGGGTCTTCTAGTTGTGGCGAGCAGGGGCCGCTGTCTAGGTGTGATGTGGTGGCTTCCCTTGTTGTGGAGTGCAGGCTTCAGCAGCTGCGGCTCCCCAGCTCTGGAGCACAGGCTCAGTAGTTGTGGCACGCCGGCTTGCTTAGTTGCTGCATGGCATGAGGTGGGATCATCCCAGACCAGGGATCCCACCCAAGTCTCCTGCATTGGCAGGTGGATTCTTTACCACTGAGCCATCAGGGAAGCCCACTGTTATTTCTTGAATATCACCTCTTGCCTATGTTTTTACTTTTATTCTTGCTGACATACATTCTTTAGTTATTTTTAAGCAAGGCTTCATGTGTGGTAAACTCCCTTAGTTTTTATGGCTTAAAAATGTCTTTATTCCTCATTATTATTGAATACTAATTTAGGTAGATTCAGAATTCTAGATTAACAGTTACTTTCACACAGCATATTATTATTATTGTTATTTTTGGCCACACTGTGCGGCATGCAGAACTTCCTCAACCAGGGATCGAACCCATCACTCAGCATATTGAAGATACTACTTATTCCTTAGCTTTCAGACATTTATTGGTGGTGTAAAGTGTGCTTTTAATCTAATAGTCATTACTTTGCTGATAATCTCTGTAACATCGTTTTGAAGATTACCTCATTGTCCTCTATTTTGCAGTTTTACTACGCTGTGCTCACATTGTTTCATATGATTTTTGTTTCTCCTGCTCTACTCTTGTGTGTGCTTTCAATTTGAAAGCTGTCGTTTCTACAGTTCAGGAAATTTTACAGCTTTTTTTCCCCTTTAAATGTTGCTTCTCCGACTTCAGTTTTCTCATTCTCAAACTCTTGCTTGATCTTTATCTATGCTCTGTGGCTCTTGCCTTCTTGTTTATGTTTCTCATATGTTTTCTCTCCGTGCTGCTTTCAGTGTGAATTCTCAGCTCTAGTTTGCAGTCACCAGTTTTCTCCTGTGTCCATGGGCTAGGCCTCTGGTCTCCCGCCTGGCCTGCCTCACTTCGCTCCCCTCACCTCCCCCTTCCCCCCTCACCTCCCCCTTCCCTCACCTCCCCCTTCCCCTCACCTGTCTTCCCACCCCAGGCCTCAGCAGCAGCTCCTAGCAGGAAGGGAGGCTCCAGGGCCAGGGAGGAAAAGCCATGGGCTGCACTCCAGTCTAGAGTTTATCCTTGTTTTCTGAATTTTTAATTTAAATGACTCCCCCCCCCACCCTGCCCCAAATTTATTATTGGACCTCTTTCATTTCCATTTGTTATTGATGCATATTTGCCTGATTTGTCTTGTAGTATTTTGTTCTTAAAAAAAAAGTATTATTCTGTTACCTCTTTGAAGATTTTACACATATTTAAAAAGTACACAGCTGTTTTTAGCCTCCTTTCAGTTGAACCTGACTCTTGGACCTCGGTACAAAAGGGGATTGAACTTCAGACTGCCTGTTTCCAGAGCCAGAGTACCAAAGGCTCAGCCCCTTATCAGAAAAGATTACCTTATTTTAAGCCTAGCTAAGTCATCTTAAAGAGGAAAAAAAAAATTTTTTTTTAATCTATCTTGTGAAGTAGAAGAAGAGTTCAAAGTATGTACTTTTCCAAGATTACTAACTAATTAGTGCTAGAGGCAGGACATAACCCAGAGTTTTTGCCGGGCATATACAAGGGTGGAAGAGAATTAGCAGGAGCAGCAGTTTTCCCTATATATCTCTTTCCCATTCCTGCCATTTTTAAATCTAACCAAGAGAGAGGCGAGAGGAGAGAATGAGTTGGGGAAAGAAATTGTAGGTAGCAGTGGTATTCTGGAGATGGAGGAGACAGGTCTGAGAGGAAAAGGAGAGAAGCAATCAAGAGTTCCTGTAGTTAGCCAATGTGGCCATTTTCAAGTTGACATAATATTCTAGGTACTAGAAGAAGCTAGGCCTTGCTTGTACCCTAATATATATCTCCTCTTGCATATGTTATCTAATATCAAATGCAATACATTTTAATTGATTTTGAACATTGTGGAAAATTTTTTAGAAAGGTTTTCAGTTTTAAATGCCTTTTTTCATCTTATACCTTAGGAACCACAAAATTGTTTTGATGTTTGAGAACCTTGTGATGTTGACGTAGAAATTGGAAATGCTGAAAAGAGATACGACAGTTGTCCTTTTTTATTGGTAGCTTTTATTACATTTGTAATGAAATTATGCCATAGTTTGTTTTTATATATTTAAAGTTGTTATTTAACTATTCAGAAGAATGTGTTTGATAATTTTCTGTAGGAAAAAAAGCAAGTCATCTAGTGACTTACTGCTATTTCAGTCAAAATTTTACTCATTTTATTTGATTTTCGTTTCACTTTTTGTGCTTATTAGAGGCATTTTTTTTAAATGATGTTTTATTCGGGGCAAGGGTCCTGACTTCTCATTTTGGTATTTTCACGGTACCAAGCATATTACCTAGCACATAGTCAGTGCTCATAGTATTTATAATGAATTTTTTAAATTAAATTATAGGGTCACTTAACAAATGAAATACTGAGTTGCTTGATATTTCAGAATGGTCGAATCAGTCGCTCAGTTGTATCTGACTCTTTGTGACCCCATGAACTGCAGCATGCCAGGCCTCCCTGTCTATCACCAACTCCCAGAGTTTACTCAAACTCATGTCCATTGAGTCGGTGATGCCATCCAACCATCTCATCCAGCCGTCCCCTTCTCCTCCTGCCTTCAGTCTTTCCCAGCATCAGGGTCTTTTCAAGTGAGTCAGTTCTTCGCATCAGGTGGCCAAAGTATCGGAGTTTCAGCTTCAGTATCAGTCCTTCCAGTGAATATTCAGGACTGATTTCCTTTAGGATGTACTGGTCGGATCTCCTTGCAGTCCAAGGGACTCTCAAGAGTCTTCTCCAACACCACAGTTCAAAAGCATCCATTCTTTGGCACTCAGCTTTCTTTATAGTCCAAATCTCACATCCATACATTGGCAAAGTAATGTCTCTGCTTTTTAATATGCTGTCTAGGTTGGTCCTAACTTTTCTTCCAGGGAGCAAATGACTTTAATTTCATAGCTGCAGTCACCATCTGTAGTGATTTTGGAGCCCCAAAAATGGTCTGTCACTGTTTCACTGTTTCCCCTTCTATTTGCCATGAAGCGATGGGACTGGATGCCATGATCTTAGTTTTTTGAATGTTGAGGTTTAAGCCAATTTTTTCACTCTCCTTTTTCACTTCCATCAAGAAGCTCTTTAGTTCTTCTTCACTTTCTGCCATAGGGGTGGTGTCATCTGCGTATCTGAGGTTATTGATATTTCTCCTGGCAATCTTGATTCCAGCTTATGCTTCCTCCAGCCCAACGTTTCTCATGATGTTCTCTGCATATAAGTTGAATAAGCAGGGTGATAATATACATCCTTGATGTACTCCTTTTCCTATTTGGAACCAGTCTGTTGTTCATGTCCAGTTCTAACTGTTGCTTCTTGACCTGTGTACAGATTTTTCAAGAGGCACATCAGGTTGTCTGGTATTCCCATCTCTCTAAGAATTTTCCAGTTTATTGTGATCCACACAGTCGAAGGCTTTGGCATAGTTAGTAAATCAGAAGTAGATGGTTTTCTGGAACTCTCTTGCTCTTTTGATGATCCAGTGGATGTTGGCAATTTAATCTCTGGTTCATCTGCCTTTTCTAAAACCAGCTTGAACATGTGGAAGTTCATGGTTCATGTACTATTGAAGCCTGGCTTGGAGAATTTTGAGCATGACTTTGCTACTGTGTGAGATGAGTGCAATTGTGCGGTAGTTTGAGCATTCTTTGGCTTTGCCTCTCTTTAGGATTGGAATGAAAACTGACCTTTTCCAGTCCTGTGGCCACTGCTGAGTTTTCCAAATTTGCTGGCATATTGAGTGCAGCACTTTCACAGCATGATCTTTTAGGATTTGATAACAGCTCAACTGAAATTCCATCACCTCCACTAGCTTTGTTCGTAGTGATGCTTTCTAAGGCCCACTTGACTTCACACTCCAGGATGTCTGTCTCTAGGTGAGTGATCACAGCATTGTGATTATCTGGGTCGTGAAGATCTTTTTTGTATAGTTTTTCTGTGTATTCCTGACACCTCTTCTTTCTGCTTCTGTTAGGTCCATACCATTTCTATCCTTTATTGTGCCCATCTTTGCATGAAATGTTCCCTTGGTATCTTTAATTTTCTTGAAGCGATGTCTAGTCTATCCCATTCTATTGTTTTCCTCTATTTCTTTGCATTGATCACTGAGGAAGGCTTTCTTATGTTCTTTGGAACTCTGCATTCAAATGGGTCTATCTTTCCTTTTCTCCTTTGCCTTTCTCTTCTCTTCTTTTGACAGCTATTTGTAAAGCCTCCTCAGACAACCATTTTCCCTTTTTGCATTTCTTTTTCTTGGGGGTGGTCTTGATCCCTGCCTCCTGTACAATGTTATGAACCTCTATCCATAGTTCTTCAGGCACCCTGTCTATCAGATCTAATCCCTTGACTACTTGTCACTTCCACTGTAATCGTAAGAGATGATTTAGGTCAGACCTGAATGGTATGGTGGTTTTCCCTACTTTCTTAAATTTAAGTCTGAATTTGGCAACTGAGTACAGTGCCTAGCATAGTATCAAGCATTTTTCCTCAATAGATACTTGGGTACATATAGGTCTTGTAAGATTTTTTGCAGTGAGTGTAATTGAACTTTAAAGCTTGAATTGTAGACATTCAGTTCAAGTCTTAATCATATTTTACCTAGGAAGTTGTTTCTTCACTATTGCATCTCCTGAGCAACGAAAGGGATATAAATATCCTTCCTTATCTCACTTCTCCACTATGCTCTTTATTAGTTCAGAAAATTCGAACAAAGATTGAGGGTGAACTTGATTTTTTACTATTGAAGACAGGGAAGTTGTTCTCTAATTTTGGGTTTTTCTATTGAAATTTAAATATTGTAGAGGAACCGGCCTCTAAACTTAGATATACAGGAGACTGTGGATCCAACTCCTATGCAGCATTAAAGGGAGGCAGTGCTTACCTACCAGTGTTTGATCAACTATTTTTCCAACATATATTTGCAGAATTAAAAACAAAACAGCTTAGGAATTTATTATGAGACAGTGAAAGTCAAGTCTTAAGTAATTAGATACAGTTATCAGTCTTTATATAATGCCTTAGACCATGAGTTCCCTCATAATGTTTCCTGTAGATGAAGTTTTCAGTGATCTGGGGCAAAATGAGAAATACCGGGTCAGTGTATCATGCACATGTCTGTTTGTTTGTGCGTCTTTGCTCTAACTTATATATGTCCTTGTTTTTGAGGACTGTGCTTTTAACTTCTTAAAAAAATAGCTTTTTTTAAAAAAATAGTTTTAGATTTTCAGAAAGTTTATGAAAATAATAGAGAATTCCTATACATTTTTCTCACCCAGTTTCTCTTATTGTTAACATCTTACATTACTATGCTACATTTGTTACGCTAATAAACCAGTATTAATACATTGCTATTAATTAAACCCCATACTTTATTGCTAATTTTTATACATGGCGAAATAATCACCACAGGAAGTCTAGTTAGCATCCATCACCACACAAGAGTTACAGAATTTTTCCTTATGAGACCTTTTAAAATCTACACTCATAGCAACTTTTGCGTATACAACATTATTAACTATAGTTCCATGCTGCACATTACATCCTGTAACTTATTTTATAACTAGAAGTTTGTACCTTTTACTTCCTTCACCCATTTTACCCACTCCCCAAGCCCCACCCTGGCAGCCACTCATCTGTTTTCTGTTATTTCTGTATTTATGAGCTTGGGCTTTTTTGTTTTTGGTTTTACATTCCACATATAAGTGAGATCATACAATATTTTGTCTTTTCTGACTGACTTTTTTCACTGAGCATAATGCCCTTAAAACCCATCTGTAGATTTTAAAAGATTTCATTCTTTTTAACAGATGCCATTCTTTTTCATGTTATTGTTTAGAATTTTATGGTTGTCTTTGTAGATTGGCACGTATTTTAAGATATTAAATTTTGAAGGTACTTTGTAAAGGATCAAGTATTCTTGTCTGTGGCCTCAGAATTGTAAACCCACTGCTTCTGATGTACTGAGGAGGACCCAGGAAGCCGTCTTCATTGCCATTGTTGTTTATGATTGTGAGTAGAGAAAGAGGAGCCTTAAAAAGTGTTTGAGAAATCTTAGTAGAAATTTGTTCATTCCTCTGTCTCCAATTTGGACACCACAGTTAGATTTACTAGTTTCACTTGTTATCCAGCCAGTGTTCAATTGTAGGTGTAGGTATAGGTAGATCAAGAAAATTAATTTAGGGTTCTTGGTTACAGAAACCTTAAATTCTCAGTGAAATCTGTAATTTTAAAATTTGATCTAAGCTAAAACTACTTCACAGATTTATTTTTATCAGAAATATCTCTGTGATTCTATACACAGAAATCACCAGTTTTGCAAGTAAGAGACTATCACAGTTAAATTATGGCCAAATAGGAAACTTCTAATCCAGAAAATCTATGGTAAAGTCCCAAATGGGTGAAATTGATACATTTTTAATTGTAGTAAAAATACTTAAAATTTGCCATTTTATCCATTTTTAAATGTACTTAAAATATCCAATTGTGACATTGTTATGCAGCCATCGCCACTGTCTGTCTCCTGAACTGTTTCATGTTTGCAAACTTTATACCCATTAAACATGAGTGCCCTTTTACTCTCCCCTCCACACCTTGAATAAATGCCTGACAAAGTATGAATTTGTCAACTTTTACTCCTTATGTAAGAGGAATCATACAGTTTTGTCCTTTTGTCACAGGCTTAATTTCACTTAGCATAATGTCTTCAAGGTTCTTCCATGTTATAGCATGTGTCCAAATCTCCTTCCTTTTTAAGGCTGAATAATATCCCATTGTACATACCACATTTTGTTTATTCATTTTTATGTCAATGGGCACTTGGTTGTTTCCACCTTTTGGCTATTGTGAATAATGTTGTCATGAACATGAGTTTACAAATATCTATTTGAGTTTTTACACAGAAGTAGAATTGTTGGATCATGTGGATATTCTGTGTTCACTTTTCTGAAGAGTTGCCATATTATTGCCACGGGGCTGCTACAGGTGTATGCTGGAGTAGGGAATTAGGGTTGGGGAGTAACAGAAGAGATAAGCTTCCTGTAAGAGATGAACTTCTTATAGTAAAGTATTTGCAAATGATTTAAGAATTTTAGAGTTAAGCTCAGTTCAGTCACTGTCACATCCAATTCTTTGCGACCCCATGGACTGCAGCATGCCAGGCTTCCCTGTCCATCACTAACTCCCAGAGCTTACTCAAACTCATGTCCATCGTGTCAGTGATGCCAAAGATTACTCTATATTTTGAATCCTGTAGCTGGAAAGCTAGTTCCAACCTACCTCTGCAGTAGGAGCAGTTCTTGGAAGCCCAGACTGGTCTGATGGATGGCAGACTACCTTAAATCCTAAAATGAAAACTATGTAACATGATTCAAAAAGTTGAAATTAAATTATTGTGTTTACATCATAGGCATTAAGTTATTTCCTCTTACTTTGATTTGGGCTGTTAACAGTGTAAAATTATAATACCTTCATATAGATGTATTTTGGGCTTCCCAGGTGGCTCAGTGGTAAAGAATCCGACTGCCAGTGCAGGAGACACAGATTCGATCCCTGAGTTAGAAAGATCCCCTGGAGAAGAAAATGGCAACACACTCCAGTATTCTTGCCCGGGAAATCCCATGAACAGAGAAACCTGGTGGGCTGCAGTCCATGGGTTTGGAAGAGTTAGATACTACTGAGCAACTGAGCACAACACAACATAGATGTTTTTTATTTAAAGCCCATATCCAGGAAACAGTAATTCACTATTAATTTTGTAGATTTGGTAAGGTACATTAAATCATTATTCTCCAGAAGCATCGTTACATTGGAACATATAGGCAACAGAAATCACTTTCTGTCATACAAAGTGTGTGACTGAAATAAAGCTTTTGATCATTTCTTTTAATAACCAGTGCCATTGAAGTTTTGATTCTGAAGCTTCTTTTTATGTTATTTTTCATGGACTTTTTATTTGTTTTGTAGCTTTTTCTTTGTATTTTGGAGGAGACAGATCACATATAAGAATGATTACATGTACAGATTTGATCACTAAGCTCTAAAAATGTTCTCTTAGTTTTGTTAAGGAAGTGTGACATTTAATTACAGGACTGTAGTTTTAGTTTTTTCTTAGCTCTTATTTGTAATGCTTGTATTTTTTATAAAATTTTTGAGATTTTTAAGAATAGTACAGAGGTTGGTATATTTGGTATCAAAATATGTTATGATTCATTTCCAAGTACCGCTTTTTGCCAAAGACCAGCTTCTAAAAATTATAAGCTGTTTTCTGGTTTGGTTTTTCTAGACTTCATGAGTTTGCTGTTACAAAAGAAATCTCTTTGAAATCAGTCCCATGTGTTTTCCATTTTTTCCTTGAATGCCATTGTGGGGCTTTTTTCCATCTTAAGTATTCATCCACTTAAAAATACTTGTGGTTTTTACATATGCTCACAAATCCAGACAAAAAAGAGGTTTTTAATTTCATACTTTCTTAGAATATGAGAGTTTTAATTTTTAAATAAAAATTAAATTTGTGTGCTTCCAAAATCCTATACAGTTGACTCTTGAACAACATGGTTTGAACTGTGCAGGTCCCCTTATGTGTGAATCTTTCAACAGTTAATACTACAGTACTGAATGGCTGATTCAGAGCATGCAGAAGGCCAATTCTGAAGTTACACTCAGAGTTTTGACTGCATGGAGGGTTGGCTCCCCTAACTGCTGAGTTGTTCAAGAGTCAACTGTACTCTACTTTTTAGCAGGTGCAAAAATCAGGATGGCTAGAATAGCATCACTGTATCTCAGTTCCTTTACTCAGGACAAGATGAAGTCAGAGAAGAAAGGAGCAAGCCATCCAAGGTTCAGGGTGTGAGTGGATAGTCTGGGTGGACAACAGAAAGTAATTTGCCAGAGGCTTCTGGACCCTGATGTGTGTGGCCTTAACCTAGTGATTAGGGAGTTCAGATTGTGCAGTACCATAGAATTGCTGATAATGCTTGCTAGAAATAGTATGAAACTATGCTTGAACTTCACACTAACAGTATAGTTATATAATTAATTCTGATAAAAGGTATTTGTTTTGATTTCTGTTAAAGAAATTAGAGGTGTTATTGAAATAAAGATCCTCTGTGTCATTTTTAAAATACAGAATATTGAGGGGGGCAGCTAAGTATAAAAACAAGACCTTAAAGTGGTTCTAGCTTTCTTTATGTCATCAAAATCGGTTGAAAACTATTGTGTCATCAGAAAAATACTTGTTCCCTGGTGGTCTAGTTGTTAGGATTCTGCGCTTTCACTGCTGTGAACCAGGTTCAATCCCTGGTCAGAGGGAACTGAGATCCTGCAGTGTGACCAGAATTAAAAAAAAAAAAATTTAAATGCGTGTATACACAAATTTGCATATAATTTCAGAGACACAGACCTGAAGCCGTGCTCTAAGTCACCTTTCTCATTTTTGGACAGTTTTATTTATTTATTTTATTTAGTTCATGCATACGTGAATTTGTGGCAGAGAAGATGATGTTCATGTATTGAAGTTATAGGTTTAATTTCCATGAGGAACGCCTGCTGCTGCTGCTAAGTCGCTTCAGTTGTGTCCGACTCTATGCGACCCCATAGACGGCAGCCCACCAGGCTCCCCCGTCTCTGGGATTCTCCAGGCAAGAACACTGGAGTGGGTTGCCATTTCCTTCTCCAATGCGTGAAAGTGAAGTCGCTCAGTCGTGTCCGACACTTAGTGACCCCATGGACTGCAGCCTACCAGGCTCCTCCGTCCATGGGATTTTCCAGGCAAGAGTACTGGAGTGGGGTGCCATTGCCTTCTCCGAGAACGCCTAGCTATCCTTATACTATAGTCACAAATATAAAATCTAACTATTTGGTGTGTGTAAAAAAATACACACACATGTATATACATGCCACTGATTATAACAAAATTGAATAAGGTCATTTGAATTAATCACTGGAAAAACAATTCAGAATGCTTAAGTGGGTATTATAGCCTCTTTGGGAATAAGGAAAGACGTGTTATCATTATTTTCCTTTTGGTATTGTCATCTTATATGATTTCCTGAAATATGGTGATACTGAATTTAAAATTCAGTTTAATTTAAAACGGATTTTTGGGACATTTCAATATATCTTCCTGGTAATTGTAGAAATCTCAGGAGTTCCAGTATTTGTGTGTGATCACTGGTTCATTCAGTAGAGAGGGATGGAGAATGATGAGCATTTGCTTCCTGTAAAGAGCATGCATTTATATATAGTATATTCATACTATGAAATATGAGAGGTTGTAGTACTAATATCATAGTATATTTTGGGGTAAGGTCTTGGATTCTTTGTTTTTTGTTTAACTTTAGATGTACATAGTAATAATCTTTGGATTTAGCAAAAAGAATTTTGTATCCGTGGTTCTCAGTCTCAGTTGTCTTGACATCTTAAAGATTTATATCTTTATATAAATTTGCTCAGATTTGCTCTTTTTTCTTTTATCTCAGAAGCTTTACATGCATGGTGTATAACTTAGGGTCTAGGTTAACATGATTACAGAGTGGATACAGAATAAGTATGTTTCATGGAGTCTAGCACTTCAGTTACCTGTGTGTGTCTCTTGTCTTATGTACTGTATAGACAAACTTCTGGTGGACCCTTTTTGAGAAACACAGTCATAGGCTACAGCAGTAGCATTCAGACTGTTCATCTATTTACTGTGTTGGAGCATATTATGATTTGTTTGCATATTTAATAAGTCATATTATCTTTCATGGCTTAACAGGGTGCTTAATCTCAGTAGATAGTTGTTGGTTGAATAAATGGTATACATCTGTAAATGATTATGATATTCCACATAGACCAGTGAGTTCCAACTCTGATTTTGAAACCTGCCTTTTTCTCCCATAAATTATTATAGGGCACAATTATGAAATGTTTAAAAGAAAATTGATGAGGAGAATAAATATGTGCCACAATTTATCCTTAAACTGATTTTGAAATCAGATACATAATGGCACATTCACATCCACAAAGTGTGGTCATCACTTTAAATAGCATAACAGATAAAATAAAACTTCATTTCTTAATGGTGCATACAAATACATATAATTTGCACCATTGTGTGCTAACTGTTTCTAAGATCACACAGTAGATTGTTTAAAAACATGAACAACAGCCATTGAAACCCAAACATAACACTGCTACTATTCTAATGTGCTAAACAAAATATTCCTCTAGGTAATATGGGAATCTCCACTATCCTATGTATGTCTGTACTTAATGGAAATTTTACAGGAATGCCAAGCATGGAAAGGCAGCCATATTATTTAGTAGATTACTAGCTTAAGAGCACTTAAATTATAAAAGTGGATCATTGTAGTTTATGAATACCAAGTTTAATTGATCTCTTAATAACTTCATAGTACTAGTAAATAGCCCTTGACCATCATGAAAAACATGTAAATCTAAGAAAATTTGAATCATTGCTGTTAGAAACAAAAAAGGTCCTGCATTTGGTGATTGCTTTCAACCTGTGAGCGCTTCACTATGGCTCAGACAGTAAAGACTACCTGCAATGCTAGGAGACCTGGGTTTGATCTCTGGGTCGGGAAGATCCCTGGAGAAGGAAAGGGCAACCCACTCCAGTATTCTTGCCTGGAAAATTTCATGGACAGAGGAGCCTGGTGGGCTACAGTCCATGGGGTTGCAAAGAGTCAGACATGACTGAATGACTTTCACTTCAACCTGTCAAGGGTTCCCCGATCAAAGAAGTTTTGAAGATTTACTTGCCATTCTGCAAAAACGGAAATATAGACCAACGGAACAAGATCGAAAACCCAGAAATAAACCCATGTACCTCTGGGTATCTTATTTTTGACAAAGGAGGCAAGAATGTACAATGGGGCAAAGACAGCCCCTTCAATAAGTCGTGCTGGGAAAACTGGACAGCTACATGTAAAAGAATGAAATTAGAACACTTCCTAACACCATACACAAAGATAAAATCAAAATGGAATAAAGACCTAAGTGTAATACCAGAAACTATAAAACTCTTAGAGGAAAATATAGGCAGAATACTCGATGACATAAATCAAACCAAGACCCTCTATAACCTACCTCCTAGAGTAATGGAAATAAAAACAAAAGTAAACAAGTGGGACCTAATTAAACTTGAAAGCTTTGCACAGCAAAAGAAACTATAAGCAAGGTGAAACACAACCCTCAGAATGGGAGAAAATAATAGCAAATAAAACAACTGACAAAGGATTAATTTCCAAAGTATACAAGCAGCTCATACAACTCAATACCACAAAAACAAACAGCCCAATCAAAAAGTGGGATAAAGATCTAAACAAACATTTCTCCAAAGAAGACATACAGATGGCTAACAAACACATGAAAAGATGCATAATATCACTCATTCGTAGAGAAATGCAAATCAAAGCTACAATGAGATTTCACTTCACACCAGTCACAATGGCCCTCATCAAAAAGTCTACAAACAATAAATGCTGAGGAGGGTGTGGAGAAAAGGGAACCATCTTGCACTATTGGTGGGAATATAAATTGATACAGCTACTATGGAAGGATGGTATGTAGAATCCTTAAAAATCTAGGAATAAAACCACCATATAAGCCCCAAGGAAGCCAAAATTGAAAAAGACACATGTGTCCCATTGTTCATTGCAGCACTATTTACAATAGCTAGAACATGGAAGCAACCTAGATGTCCATCAACAGATGAATGGATAAGAAGTTGTTGTACATATACACAGTGGAATATTACTCAGCCATAAAAAGGAATGCATTTGAGTAAGTTCTAAAGAGGTGGATGAACCTGGAGCCTATTATACAGGTAAAGTAAGTCAGAGAAAGATAAATATCATATACTAACACATATATTCAGAATCTAGAAAGATGGTACCAAAGAATTTGTTTGCAGGGCATCAGTGGAGAAACAGAGACCAGAGTTATGAACATGGAGAGAGGGGAGAAGAGGGTGAGATATATGGAGACAGTAACATGGAAACTTACACTGCCATATGTAGAATAGATAGCTAATGGGAATTTGCTGTATGTCTCAGGAAACTCAGACAGGGGCTCTGTATCAACCTAGAGGGGTGGGATGGGAAGGGACATGGGAGGTAGGTTCAAGAGGGAGGGGACATATGTATACCTGTGGCTGATTCATGTTGAGTTTTGACAGAAACAACAAAATTCTGTAAAGCAATTATCCTTCAATTAAAAAATAAATTTTTAAAAAATAAAAAGATTTACTTGCCACTTTGGAAAAGAGTGTAATATTGTAGGAATGAAGTATCAGTATTCTTGTCACCAAGGCAAACCTTTCCACTGGAGATGATTACTAAATGTACCTTAATTGAATGTCTTCTAAATTTGAAGCCAGAATTATAACATATTAATATATCCACATGTGAGAGAGTCGATTGATAATGTAACTAGCATGAAGAAGTAAATGCTTGTATGGAATGAATCTGGGCTATACAGTGCATTTTTAAGTTCTCTGGGAACAAAGCTCTTTGAAACCGAGTTGATCTGCGTGTAAAATAAAATGTAAGCCTTTGTCATCAGACATGGTAGGTGCTGACTAGGCCTTAGCTATGCTGGGCTTCCACATCACTGACTAGGAATCAGAAAAAGACTAGGAAAAGAGAAAAGCAAGGAACTAGGAAAGAGAATAGCAAGGAACCCCAGGAATGAAAGAGAAGGAAAGAAGCCTTCACAAACTTCTGTAGATCTTCTGTATGATTATTCTTTTCTTGTGGTTGCATCTCTGACAAAGAATGGACTATTTTTCATTACCAGAGGTTATTGCCTAGTCAGTTTATATCTAAAGAAAATGTACCTGTTTACTTTGAAAGGGGCTTCCCTGTTGGCCCAGCTGGTAAAAAATCCTCCTGCAATGCAGGAGACCTGGGTTTGATCCCTGGGTTAGAAAGATCCCCTGGAGAAGGGAAAGACTACCCACTCCAGTATTCTGGCCTGGAGAATTCCATGGAGTGTATACTCCATGGGATCACAAAGAGTCGGACAAGAGTGAACAACTTTCACTTTTTTTGAAAGAAAAAGAAATGGCTTAAATAGATTAACCCTATATACAGTTCAAGGCAAGTGATAGGTATAATAGGATCAATTAAAAAGTACCACCAGTAAAGAATCATGACAACTAACTTTTCTGACAATTATTTTTCTTTTGCTTTGCCTTAGGGTTTTGACCCACCACATCAAAGTGACACAAGAACTATTTACATAGCCAACAGGTTTCC
Organism: Bubalus bubalis; assembly: GCF_019923935.1. NCBI lineage: Eukaryota > Metazoa > Chordata > Mammalia > Artiodactyla > Bovidae > Bubalus > Bubalus bubalis. The sequence goes on along the minus strand of NC_059157.1, from coordinate 129,645,452 downwards.
TCAGTATGGCCATTATACACCTCAGAAATTTATAGATAACCGGATCATTTCATCTAAGGTAAGAATTAACACTTCTATTATTAAAACTGTGGTTATGTACTGCTTTAAAAAGTGATTTGTTTGTGTAGTATACATTTATATCCTTAAAAATTCAGGGAAATGGTGGCTGGTAGATGTATCTTAACCAAAATTGTGAACTGTAAAATAAAAAGAGTTGCTGGTTCCTAATGTCAGATAGCCAGTATTCCAAAAGGTACCCTTAGTTTAAACTAAGGAAGGAATTAAACTAAGGGAACTAAGGAAGCAATTGAACTAAGGAACTTACTTCTATACCATATGCCAGGCACTGTATTAGGTGGTACTTGTACTATTTAATCCTTACAACAACTTTAATATATGTTTAATGAGTGTTTGTTATACTCATTTTATATCAGTTTCTCCAACTGAAGTGCTGGAAAATAATTTACCCAGGGATGAGTTAGGAGTTTGAACTCAGTTCTGTGTGACTTTAAAGCCTGACTTCCTCTAATTTTATCATTCTTCTATAAACATTTTATAATACAAAAGAACCTACTCATTCTTACGTATTCTTCCTTGTTTCATTTTTTTTTCCTGTGGCATTTTGAAGCTGTCTTAGTCTATTTTGAAGCTGAAGATTATAGAATAATGCTATCATCTGTCATGATGGATATGTTTTCCTTGCTGTCTAATATGATAACCATTAGCCACATAAGGCTGTTTAGACCTTGAAATATAGTATGTAATTGAGGAAGTTAATTTTTAATTTTGATTTATTTTAAATTGTCAATAGCCACATGTGACTAGTGGCTACCTCACTGGACAGTGCAGTTACAGAGGATGTAAGTCAGAAACTGAGGGTAAAGTTCTTTAAGCATTGTTGTTGTTCAGTCACCCAGTCGTGTCTGACTCTTTGCTACCCCATGGAGTGCAGCACTCTAGGCCTCTCTGTCCCTCACCATCTCCCGAAGTTTGCCCAGGTTCATGTCGATTGCATTGGTGATGCCATCCCTCTGTCTCATCCTCTGACACCCTCTTTGCCTTCTGTCCTCAGTCTTTCCCAGCATCGGGAACTTTTCCAATGAGTCAACTGTTCACATCAGATGACCAAAATACTGGAGTTTCAGCTTCAGCATCAGTCCTCCCAAATCAGCAGGGTTTATTTCCCTTAAGATTGACTGGCTTGATCTCCTTGCTGTTCAAGGGACTCTCAGGAGTCCTCCAACACCACAGTTCAAAGGCATCTTTGAGCATGTGTGTTTTTGTTAGTCACTAAGTCGTGTCCACTCTTAGCGAGCCCAGGGACTATAGCCTGCCAGGCTCCTCTGTCCATGGAATTTCCTAGGCAAAAGTGCTGGAGTGGGTTGCCATTTCCTTTTCCAGGGGATCTTCTCGACCTAGGGACAAACCCAAGTCTCCTGCATTGCAGGCAAATTCTTTACCATCTGAGCTACCAGGGAAGTCAGGATAATAGAGGAGCTTTAGATAAATAACATATTTCTTAGTAAGTGATGGAAGAAATAAAAGTCCTTCTTGAAAAAAAATTTTTTAAACACTAGGTATAATACCCTAGTAAAGTAATGCTCAAAATTCTCCAAGCCAGGCTTCAGCAATATGTGAACCGTGAACTTCCTGATGTTCAAGCTGATTTTAGAAAAGGCAGAGGAACCAGAGATCAAATTGCCAACATCCACTGGATCATGGAAAAAGCAAGAGAGTTCCAGAAAAACATCTATTTCTGCTTTATTGACTATGCCAAAGCCTTTGACTGTGTGGATCACAATAAACTGGGGAAAATTCTGAAAGAGATGGGAATACCAGACCACCTGACCTGCTTCTTGAGAAATCTGTATACAGGTCAGGAAGCAACAGTTAGAACTGGACATGGAACAACAGACTGGTTCCAAATAGGAAAAGGAGTACATCAAGGCTGTATATTATCACCCTGCTTATTTAATTTATATGCAGAGTACATCATGAGAAATGCTGGACTGGAAGAAACACAAGCTGGAATCAAGATTGACGGGAGAAATATCAATAACCTCAGATATGCAGATGACACCACCCTTATGGCAGAAAGTGAAGAGGAACTAAAAAGCCTCTTGATGAAAGTGAAAGAGGAGAGTGAAAAAATTAGCTCAACGTTCAGAAAATGAAGATCATGGCATCTGGTCCCATCACTTCATGGGAAATAAATGGGGAAACAGTGGAAACAGTGGCAGACTTTATTTTTCTGGGCTCCAAAATCATTGCAGATGGTGACTGCAGCCATGAAATTAAAAGACGCTTACTCCTTGGAAGGAAAGTTATGACCAACCTAGATAGCATATTCAAAAGCAGAGACATTACTTTGCCAGCAAAGGTTCGTCTAGTCAAGGCTATGGTTTTTCCTGTGGTCATGTATGGATGTGAGAGTTGGACTGTGAAGAAGGCTGAGCGCTGAAGAATTGATGCTTTTGAACTGTGGTGTTGGAGAAGACTCTTGAGAGTCCCTTGGACTGCAAGGAGATCCAACCAGTCCATTCTGAAGGAGATCAGCCCTGGGATTTCTTTGGAGGGAATGATGCCAAGGCTGAAACTCCAGTACTTTGGCCACCTCATGTGAAGAGTTGACTCATTGGAAAAGACTCTGATGCTGAGAGGGATTGGGGGCAGGAGGAGAAGGGGATGACAGAGGATGAGATGGCTGGATGGCATCACTGTCTCGATGGACCTGAGTCTGAGTGAACTCCGGGAGTTGGTGATGGACAGGAAGGCCTGGCGTGCTGCAATTCATGGGGTTGCAAAGAGTTGGACACGACTGAGCGACTGAACTGAACTGATAACTTATATACAATAAAATTCACTAATTTGATGAATTTTGACAAATGTATAGCATATGACCACCATCATTAAGATACAGAATACATTTGTCACTCCAAAAAGTTAGTGGCCATTCTCCCTTCTCTTCACCTCCAACAATTGCAACTGATCTGCTTTCTGTAGTTATAGTTTTGTCTTTCTAGAATGTCATGAACGATGCATACTGTAGGAGTCTTGTGTCTGATTTCTTTTCACTTCACACAGTACTGTTGAGAACGATCTTTGTTGCTGCAAGTGTCAGAATCTGTGTTCATTTCCTTTTTAGTGCATATTAGTTATCACCATAGGTTTGGATAGTTTATGTTCTGAATTTGGGTCATTTTCCTTGGAGGGTTTCACTACTGGTATTTTCCCCGTAAGTTTCCAGTTGCTTTTCTAGCCCTGAGCTCTAAATCTTTGTCGTATTTTGTTGATAAGGGAGTACTTTTCCCTACTCTTTGACTACCATAGCTATGTGAGTTGGATAGTATCTCCAGGCTAAGAAGCTGTTGCTTATAATTCATACACCTTCCATTTGTAGTATTTTTTAAGTTAAACTCTCTTCATGTTTCTATCTATATTTTGGACACATTCCAAAGTTTTAAATAGTTGTTTTAATCTAGTTTTCATAATTCTTATCTGCTAGGAGTTCACTTAAATTGTCTTATCTGCTAGGAGTTCACTTAAATTGAAGAAAGTAGGGAGACCATTCAGGTATGACCTAAATGAAATGCCTAACAATTATACAGTGAAAGTGAGAAATAGATAAGGGACTAGACTTGATAGACAGAGTACCTGATGAACTATGGACAGAGAGTTCGTGACATTGTACAGGAGACAGGGATCAAGACCATCCCCAAGAAAAAGAAATGCAAAAAAGCAAAATGGTTGTCTGAGGAGGCCTTACAAATAGCTGTGAAAAGAAGAGAAGCGAAAAAGCAAAGGAGAAAAGGAAAGATACCCATTTGAATGCAGAGTTCCCAAGAATAACAAGGAGAGATAAGAAAGCCTTCCTCAGTGATCAATGCAAAGAAATAGAGGAAAACAATAGAATGGGAAAGACTAGAGATCTCTTCAAGAAAATTAGAGATACCAAGGGACCATTTCATGCAAAGATGGGCTCGATAAAGTACAGAAATGGTATGGACCTAACAGAAGCAGAAGATATTAAGAAGAGGTGGCAAGAATACACAGAAGAACTATACAAAAAGATCTTCATGACCCAGATAATCATGATGGTGCGATCACTCACTTAGAGCCAGACATCCTGGAGTGTGAAGTCAAGTGGGCCTTAGGAAGCATCACTACGAACAAGGCTAGTGGAGGTGATAGAATTACAGCTGAGTTATTATCAAATCCTAAAAGATGATGCTGTGAAAGTGCTTCACTCAATATGCCAGCAAATTTGGAAAACTCATCAGTGGCCACAGGACTGGAAAAGGTCAGTTTTCATTCCAATCCCAAAGAAAGGCAATGCCAAAGAACGCTCAAATTACTACACAGTTGCACATCTCACACACTAGCAAAGTGATGCTCAAAATTCTCCAAGCCAGGCTTCAACAATACTTGCACTGTGAACTTGCAGATGTTCAAGCTGGTTTTAGAAAAGGCAGAGGAACCAGAGATCAAATTGCCAACATCCGTTGGATCATCAAAAAAGCAAGAGAGTTCCAGAAAAGCATCTATTTCTGATTTATTGACTATCCCAAAGCCTTTGACTGTGTGGATCACAACAAACTGTGGAAAATTCTGAAAGATATGGGAATACCAGACAACCTGATGTGCCTCTTGAGGTATCTGTACACAGGTCAAGAAGCAACAGTTAAAACTGGACGTGGGACAACAGACTGGTTCCAAATAGGAAAAGGAGTACATCAAGCCTGTATGTTGTTACCCTGCTTATTCAACTTATATGCAGAGAACATCATGAGAAACGCTGGGCTGGAAGAAGCACAAGTTGGAATCAAGATTGCTGCAAGGAATATCAATAACCTCAGATATGCAGATGACATCACCCTTATGGCAGAAAGTGAAGAACTAAAGAGCCTCTTGAGGAGAGTGAAAAAGTTGGCTTAAAGCTCAACATGCAGAGCTCTAAGATCATGGCATCTGATCCCATCACTTCATGGCAAATGGATGGGGAAACAGTGGCAGACTTTATTTTTTGGGCTCCAGAATCACTGCAGATGGTGACTGCAGCCATGAAATTAAAAGACGCTTACTCCTTGGAAGGAAAGTTATGACCAACCTAGACAGCATATTAAGAAGCAGAGACATTACTTTGCCAACAAAGTAATTGTCTAGTCAAGGCCATGATTTTTCCAGTAGTCATGTATGGATGTGAGAGTTGGACTATAAAGAAAGCTGAGTGCCAAAGAATTGATGCTTTTGGACTGTGGTGTTGGAGAAGACTCTTGAGAGTCCCTTGGATAGCAAGGAGATTCAACCAGTCCATCCTAAAGGAAATCAGTCCTGAATATTCATTGGAAGAACTGATGTTGAAGCTGAAACTCCAATACTTGGGCCACCTGATGGGAAGAACTGACTCATTTGAAAAGACCCTGACGCTGGGAAAGATTGAAGGTGGCGGGGGTGGGGGCGAAGAGGACGACAGAGGATGAGATGGCTGGATGGCATCACCGACTTAATGGACATGAGTTTGAGTGAACTCCGGGAGTTGGTGATGGACAGGGAGGCCTGGCGTGCTGCAGTCCATGGGGTCACAAAGAGTGAGACAGGACTGAGCAACTGAACTGAGGAGTTCACAGTCTGCTGATACTTGAAACTGAGTTTCCTGGAAAACTTTTGAGATTAAATATATGAATGTTTTGATATTCAGTCAAATGTAGTAGTATTAGGTTTAGTGTTTTTGACCAGGTTTCAGAAATGTAGACTTTTAAATAAATGTTGCCTTTTTTCACGTACATGAAGACTGTCTTTCTCATTACTCCTCTATTATTATTCCACTACTGCTTTTTAAAACTTCCAAACCAGATTACCTGCTATTCCATAAACTCATGTTTAACTTCCCTACCACCTTGCCTTTGCTATGATTTTGTTTTGATAACCTCAGTTTTTAAGAATATAAGTTGTATATTTTTGCAGAGAAAGTAGATTTCATGTTTTTTAACCATATTTCAAGAATGTAGACTTCTTATGTGTGTGTGCATGTTCAGTCACGTCCAATTCTTTGAGACCCTTTGGACTATAGCCCGCCAGGCTTCTCTGCCCATGGGATTTCCCAGGCAAGAATACTGGAGTGGATTGCCGTGGTCTCCTCCAGGGGATCTTCCGGACCCAGGGACTGAATCCGCATCTCCTGCAGTGGCAAGCAGATTCTTTACTGCTGAGCCATCAGGGAAGCCCAGATATTTATATAGGCAGTGTCTGGGAGTTTTTTTGACCATAGTTGAGCCTGGCTTCTCAGTGTTCCCTTTTACTACCTTTCTACTCTCCTATTATTTCCCTAGACTCTTTTCAGACTGCATTATCTTCTCTCCCACAAAGCCGTGAGGAACTTCCCTCTTCTCTGCCTTTGTTCAGTCTTTCTTTCCTTCCTGAAATGTTCTCCGTTTGCCCCCTATTTTCAGCTGTGAGTGGTTCCTCTCTTAAAGCCCATGTTGATTGTGACCTCCTTCATTAAATTTTTCTTTCTTGTTGAATTCTTTGTATATTCCTTCTTTTACTTTATCTTGGACTATAGCTATTGATATAAGTATTGTTCTTAATCCTCTCTATTTAAACTTGTTATCTTTGTTTCTCTTATTATGTAGGTGCCTTGCACATTGTAGATGGAAAATATGCCTTTGTTCATTTTAATTCACTATATAGTAACGTCTTATCATAAATTTAAATTTCCTTCCAAAAGATTTAATTTTATGACCATGGTTTCATTTTCTTACTAATGTCAGACCTTTGAAGGGCAGTGATAAAGTCATATAGGTAATTGTAGAGAAGATACGCTTCTAGTTCATTTTTCTTGACTGTTATTACATAATAATTAAAATAATTTTAAAGCATAATGAATTATTATTTTCCTTAGAAGATTTTCATGTGTTTAAATATTATTGTACTTGAGTGCCTTCTCTGTGTATGACAGGACCAGCACAGAATTTAGACTCAGTCTACTAATGTTTACCTGAAAACAACAATTTCCAACATTTATAAGCTAGCTCATGAGAAGTTTTTGTTTCTTCTCAGTTTTCCATTGTATTATTGAGCTAGCCAAAGAAAACATCCTGAAATTAATTAACTATCTTATTGCTAACTTATATATTTAGTTGCTCTTTTCAAAATTCTGAGAGATAAAATGTATTATCACTATTATGAATCAAATAGATTGATGTAAACTTAGAACATTGTCAAGTTAGTTCTTATAAAGTTTTATACAGTTGATCTGGTGATTAAGAAAGTTGCTGGAAATACTATGACCCTTGTAGGGACAACTGTCTTTTTACTCCAGTTAAGATCAGCTGGTAGTGGTTTGACCCATTGTCTCATGTACACACATGAGCAGTGACCTCTTTTGGTTCCAGGAAGTATCTGCCTCTCTTCTCTCTAGAGTCGTGAACATGGTTCCCAATCTCAGATTCTAGAACCACTGGTGACACTACGACCACCGGAAAATGTTTCAGGTATCCCAGATTAGGACTGAAAATATAATTCACCTAAGAAAGGCTGTTAGGTATTGTCCTATTCTTTATACACCCTTGAGTCAAATAGGCTTTCCTGGGCTCTTCTGGGAACCTAGGCTTATTTATAAAATTGTTCATATGTGAATGTTTCAGGTCTCAAAAAACTGATTAAGGGAATTCCCTGACAGTCCAGTAGTTAGGACTTCTCACTTTCACTGCCGAGAACAAAGGCTCAACCCCTGGTTGGGAAACCAAGATCCTGTAAGCCATACAGCAGGGCCAGAAAAAAGAGAAGAAAAAATTGATTAAGAAGTGAATTTCTGACCTACAGAAATTAGAACCATCTTCCATTGTACCACAGAAAATCTTGAATTAGTCCATAACCAGTAAGGCTTCATTCATTACCTGACACCAGAAGAGTTATGGAAAAAAAGTTTTTTTCCATCAGTGTTTATTTGCCTATTTATGTATTCTGCTAGCGTTTTGATATCTGTGTGCTATAGTGTAAGTGCTGAAGATAGAGCAGTAAATAACTCTTATGTTCCTAGCCCCAGGGATCTTATATTCTGCTAGGTAAATGGACATTGGGTAAAGTAACAATACTGTAAAGTGTTTCCCTATTTTATTTGTAATGGTGTTGTGTGTACTGAGTGGCACAAGTAAAATTTATATGGTGTTACCCTGCCCCCATAATGTAGCATTATAGGCTTATAAACTGATTAATAATATAGCAACAGACACACAGCGATTAGTATGAGCTAGGTTCTGTCCTTGCTGCTGCTGCTAAGTCACTTCAGTCGTGTCTGATTCTGTGCGACCCCATAGACGGCAGCCCACCAGGCTCCCCCGTCCCTGGGATTCTCCAGGCAAGAACACTGGAGTGGGTTGCCATTTCCTTCTCCAGTGCATGAAAGTGTAAAGTGAAAGTGAAGTCGCTCAGTCACGTCTGACTCTTGGCTACCCCATGGACTGCAGCCCACCAGGCTCCTCTGTCCATGGGATTTTCCAGGCAAGAGTACTAGAGTGGGGTGCCGTTGCCTTCTCCGAGATTCTGTCCTTAGCACTATATAAATATATCAGCTCATTTAATCTTTGTAACAACCTATACAGTATGATTGTTATAATTGTCCTCATTTTATAGAGCATAGAATGAAGTATAGAGAGATAAGATCCAAGGTCCTTCGGTGACCATGAATTAGGATTTAGATCTCAGCAGTTGTTAACCTTTTACCATCAATGTTTATAACCATCATACTCGACTATCTCACTGTAAAAATAGACATTGTGACAGATTTTCATGTCCTTTATGAGATTTTCTTCATGGTTATACCAGTGATCACTTAACTAAAGTAATTTTTAATCTTTTTCACATTTCATATCCCATGCTTACCGAGGAGTACTTGAAGAATTATACTGTCTCCTTTGTTTCTGACGAAACCTAAAGAGAATATTTATAAAGTAAACTGAATCCAGTGTTAGCATTTTTATCAACTCCTAATTCATCTTTAAATTTATTTTTTTGGCTGCCCTGGGTCTTAGTTCTGGCACGTGAACTCTTAGTTGCAGCATATGGGTTCTAATTCCCTGACCAGAAATCCAACACAGGTCTCTTGCATTGAAAACGTGGAGTATTAGCCATTGGACCACTAGGGAAGTCCCTTAATTCATCTTTCAACATTAGGTTTAGTTTTGTGTAATCAAAACCCAAAATATTAAAATATTATTTTACATCTGCCATCTCCAACTTCTAAAAAAACTAGGAATTTAATAGCAAAATTGATAGGTTCCTTTATCTCTCTTTTAAAGTTATACTAAAATCACCAATAAATAGTAAAAGGTAAAAAGTAGAATAAAAGCCCTGAAACTCTAAAAACCAGATAGTTTTTGTAGCATCGAGTTACATGAATTTGTGTAAGGGCTTGATATATCTGATGTGTACAAGTTTTCTTATTATTTGTATAAAATACATATTATTTTAAAATATTAACTTATCTTTTTGGTTTTTGTTTTTTTTTTAGTATACTGTGTGGAATTTTGTTCCAAAAAATTTATTTGAACAATTCAGAAGAGTGGCAAACTTTTATTTTCTTATTATATTTTTGGTTCAGGTAAGCTTTATCACTCCATAAATTGTTAAGTTGATAGACATGAATGCTAAACATATATCTTCAAGGAAAAGTTAACATTGCATTCTAAACCGTGTGACTATGGGACCCATTTTTTTTTTCTACACAGCTTCCCCATTGTATTCAGTGAATACAGTAATGTAAATCACATCCAGATGTCTGAAAAATAGCCAGTGAATTTTAAGATCCGCTGTATTTTATTTTATCACTAACGTGTAATAGTGCTGATAATCATAATTAAAGCCAAGAAAATAGCATCATCCTTTCAAATGTTCTGCCTCAGAAAATAAAAACTTTGGCTTTTAATATACAGCACTTGTTTTTGGCACATTTCTGCCTGTGGAACCATCTTTGTACAAAATTAATCTTCCTTTGGTTTTTCTTCTTTTTTAATTTATAGATTTTACTTTTAAAAGTTTTTATTATAATTTCTAAGAATCTCCATGAATATAGATTTTTATCCAGGAGGCCATTTTCTTAACTTAAATCATTGTAAGCTCTTTAGTTTTTAGTTTTTCACATTGTGCCTTTTTTCCCCTAATATCAGAATATCAAGAGAACAGTATGAAACTTGAGTATAAACCAAGATTTAGAATTAGTGATTGTCATTTTCCTTCAAAGAGGTTTTTCTTTTCTGATGATACGTTAGCAGTCTCTTTCAGTGTGGCACTGAATTTTTTTTATAAACTCTGAACTTTTCTCTCCATAGAATCTGGACCTTCAAAAGAAAAAAAACTTGTGAAGTAGTCACCTTAAAGCTTGAGGAAGCTTTTCTTTAATTGCATCCCTTTGTGAGCGGAAAAGGATCTTCTGGGTTTTTTGTTTGTTTTTTAATCAGTAGACCATCAGCTTGTTTAGTCAGAAAAAACGAGAAATTTACACTTATTACATACAAGTAACATGCATTTGTGAAATTACTGCCTAAGATCAGGAATTCAGCCTGTCTGTGGAATAGAACAAACTTAATTGGCCTAACCAAAGTAAACCAATATTAATAAATTATTAGACCCCTGTTCTAATAACCAAATATAATTACTGCAAATATTTCTTCTAAAGCAGTTTATTGAAACATCAGTTGTATGATTTAGATAATTGCAGCGTCGTTTGTTTTCCAAGTTGTACCCCTCTGGCTCTACTAGCTGTAACAAAATCACTTGTAGAAGGAAACCGTTTCCCTAGTCCCATTTCTTGTTTTCTCTCCAGTGTGAGTTTATTCTGGATCCCAGAATAAAAATTGACAGATTTTTTTTTTTTTTAGCATTTCTCTGGATGGGCAAAGAAATGTGAATTGAAATTCTGAATAGCTGTAGCTCCCCTCCAAGACAAATACTGAGGAAGACCTTAAGTACTCTATGTGTTAAGAAAGCAGAGAAACTGAGTCCACTCTAGCAATATTTGTGGGTATGCAATAGATTTAGATAGTCTACTAACCCCATATAATGGCTAACAGAGTGTACTTGTGAAACTGTGAAGTAAACTACATTCACTGCATAATCTCTCTCAAGTTACTTTTTCATCTGAACTATGATACATATTTTGTATGTTTTCAGATTTCCCAATAATTATAAGATTCTAGATGTTAATAGTGATATGTACAATATAAAATATAATACTCTGCATTCTTTGTTTTTTAATGCAGCTTATGATTGATACACCTACCAGTCCAGTTACCAGTGGACTTCCATTGTTCTTTGTAATAACAGTTACTGCCATAAAGCAGGTATGAAATATTTTCTGTTGCTTGCTTTCTTCCCAAGTCATTCAGAAGTTTTCTCCTCCAAAGTAAGATTTATTGTTGCGAAAGTAATTTTCATAAGAAAGCAAATTTAGGGCTTTCCTGGTGGCTCAGAGATAAAGAATCCACCTGCCAAATCAGGAGACACGGGGTCAATTCCTGATCCGGGAAGGTCCCACATGCCATGGGGCAACTAAGCTTGTGTATCACAAATTCTAAGCCTGTGCTCTAGAGCCTAGGAATCACAACTGCTGAAGCCTGACTGCCCTAGAGCTTGTGCTCTGCAATAGGAGAAGCCACCGCAGTGAGAAGCCCATGCACTAGAGAGTAGCCCCTGCTCCCTGCAACTAGAGAAAAGCCCACACAGCAGTGAAAGACCCAGCACAGCCACAAAATAAATAAAATTATAAAAAGAAAAAGAGCGCAAATTTGTTTGATTCTGCATATGGTAAAAATTAAACTGAGGTAAGCCACTCTTATGAGGTACTTGGTGACTGATGGGATGATTACAATTATTAAAGTATGTTGTTCCTTTAACATACCTAAGAAGTATCCAAAAGCAAGCATTTTGTATGTACAAACCAAGTTATGTGTGAAACAGATTGTTACAATCATCTTTGTAGAGTTTGGTGGTATTTAAAGGATATATAATTCAAAGGAAGGGGATATGTTTAGGAGTGAAGCATGTACTTCTGGCATGAAATTTTTGAATAAAAATTGTATAGTGCTTTCCTACTTTTTACAACTTTCTCTGTGAAATTGATTTTTATGTAAAGTTGTACTCTAAGGGAATAGCTTCAACTAGATCTGATTTGATATTAAAATCTAGGTGTAGAAAAACAGTATTATTGGATAAACATGACAAGAAATTTTAAAAATCCCTAGAAACGTCATGTTTATATAGCTACCACTTCTCAAAATATCTGCTCCCTTCCTCTTGAAAGAGTTAATTTGAATTTTCATGTGCCAGTTTGATGTTTTCATTTTGTAAGATTTAAGGATAAGGTTTAAATTGACATATAAACAAAATTGGCACACATTTTATAATTCTGAGATGTAGTTTATTTATTACTTATTTGATAAAGGTAAGGGAAGTCTATAAATTAACAGTTAATCTAGCGTGTCTGAATAGCATGCTACTGGAGAAGGCATGGCACCCCACTCCAGTACTCTTGCCTGGAGAATCCCATGGATGGAGGAGCCTGGTAGGCTGTGGTCCATGGGGTCTTGAAGAGTCTGACACGACTGAGCGACTTCGCTTTCACTTTTCACCTTCACGCATTGGAGAAGGAAATGGCAACCCACTCCAGTGTTCTTGCCTGGAGAATCCCAGGGACGCTGGAGCCTGGTGGGCTGCTGTCTGTGGGGTCGCAGAGTCGGACACGACTGAAGCGACTTAGCAGCAGCAGCAGCTGTAAGTTTGATTTCCCTTTATTCACTGGTCTGTTGGAGACTGCTGCTGCTGCTGCTAAGTCACTTCAGTCGTGTCCGACTCTGTGCGACCCCATAGACAGCAGCCCACCAGGCTCCCCCATCCCTGGGATTCTCCAGGCAAGAACACTGGAGTGGGTTGCCATTTCCTTCTCCAGTGCATGAAAGTGTAAAGTGAAAGTGAAGTCGCTCAGTCACGTCTGACTCTTGGCTACCCCATGGACTGCAGCCTTCCAGGCTCCTCCGTCCATGGGATTTTCCAGGCAAGAGTACTGGAGTGGGGTGCCATTGCCTTCTCCACTGTTGGAGACTAGGATTTAAGTCAGTAAGCATCCAGATCACTTAATACAATTACATATTCATTTGGTTTTTTAGATGTCATTTATTGCATCAAAGTAACAAATATTTGTCCCTTGGACTTCTTTTTTATATATAATTTCTTCTTTGGTGATTTCATCAAGTCTAGTGGGTCTAAATTTACATGTATCCTGAAACTATGCTCTGAACCTCAGACACACACAGAAAACAATTTGTGCTTGCAAATACAACTATTTCCTCTTGGACACCTTAAGCGTTTCCTGACCTCTGTGTCACTGTCTCATTCACTACTCTGGTCTTTTTGCTTATATCATTTCTCATTCACTACCTATTCTGTTGAATAAATGCTTGTTTTAGGTTGTCTGTCATCTTCATTTGAATGTTTAGTTCTCTGAGGGCAGATACTTTGTTTTATATTATCAGTTTGTTACCAGTGACCAGAACAAGGTTATGCACATATTTGACATGAAATAAATATTTGATAGATGAATAGATGAATGAATGAACCTCTTGAATATTTTTAAGAAAGTGTTAAATGTTGAAATACTTCTTTCCTTGGTTTCCCAGTATAAATTTAGCCAAATAAAGAGTGGATTTAGTTGGAATATGATGCTGTAACTAAGTTGAAAAGATGTTGGTGAATTTATAATATATCTTCCAAAGGAGTGAGTTTAATATAATAATAATAACTTACAACATGTCTCTTTCCAAAGTGAGTCATTTGTCAAAATGGGAGACATTGGAAATGCAGCAGATTTTAAGGATAACATCATCAGTTTAGTTTTGAAATGTTTAATGTTATTTATGAGACATCAAAATGGAAATATTAAGAATGCATTTGGATATTTAAGTTTATTAGAGTCTGGAAATACAGGCTGGAGATAGAAATTTCAGAAGTTTTTGAAGACACAGGGTTGAAGAAATCGGGTAGTAGGAAGTAAGAGAAGGGTGAAAAAAGGGCCCTTTAAGATGATATAGAAGGAGCCTCCCATAGTAAACTGAGAAGAAGTAACTGAAGAGGTACTATGAAAACCAGGAACATGTGTGTGATGAAAACCAAGTGAAGAGAGTGTTTCTAGTAGTAATGAATGCCAAAGTAGTCTAACATGGTTCTAATGAATGAAATGTTTGGGGGAAATTATGTTTCCCTTTCTCATTTGATAAAAAGTATCTCTGGGGAAGGGAATGGCAATCCACTCCAGTACTCTTGCCTGGAGAATTCCATGGACAGAGACACCTGGCAGGCGAGTCGGACACAGCTGAGCGACCAACACACACACACACATCTTCTAATTACACAACTGAGTGACCAACACACACACACACACATCTTCTAATTATACTAAGAGGGGCTTTTTTTATTCTTTTGATGCTTACAGGGTTATGAAGATTGGCTAAGACATATCTCAGATAATGAAGTAAATGGAGCTCCTGTTTATGTTGTTCGAAGTGGTGGCCTTGTAACAACTAGATCAAAAAACATTCGGGTATGCATTTAATAAATAATAGAAATCAATTATATATTAAAAGCAAAAATTCTAATCTGATTATATTTTAGTTAAAGTCTGCTTTCCTACATTAAAATATTGCAGTAGACCACTTGTTTAGAACGCAATAAAAATAAGTCCTGCCTTTTAAAATCTGTATATTCACTTTTCCCCCAAATTCTTCATAGGTGGGTGATATTGTTCGAGTAGCCAAAAATGAAATTTTCCCTGCAGATTTGGTGCTTCTGTCCTCAGATCGACTTGATGGTTCTTGTCACGTTACAACTGCTAGTTTGGATGGAGAAACTAACCTGAAGGTTTGTACATGTGTATGTTTGAGTGTGGCTCTTAGTGAACAAAACATCTCTGGATTATAGTGATATTTTCCTTTGGTTAAGGTAATAAAGTTTGACCTGATAAAGGAGAAATGTTTTAAATTACTATTAATTACTTCATGAAAGTATACATTTTACTTCAAGGTTAGCCTCACATGGTTTAAGCAAGTTAAGAAAAGTAAAAAGTGCTTTGGAGAAACTATAATCTTTCAATATACTGGTGCTTTTTTAAATAGCGGCACATTTAAATTTTTCTCAATTTTCAAAGTACAATCAAAGATTTTACTTGATTCACTTTTTTCTACCTATTAAATGTATTTGCAGTAAACTTTGAGCAGTGATAACTATTAACACACTTACAGACTTAATTTCCTTGTATGCAAATGCCCTTTGTAGACCGATAGTCACAGTAGCTCTTTTTACTGCTTGTTACTTTACATTCTTCTTTCTCTTCTCTTCTGCCATCTAGCTTAGTGATCTCAAGTACAGAATGCTATGATTTCATTTGTAAAAGAGATTTGAAATAAATGATGTCTAAGGTCCCATTTAGATCTCAAAACTATGGGCTTTAACTTTTCTTTTTTTCAGACACATGTGGCAGTTCCAGAAACAGCAGTATTACAGACAGTTGCCAATTTGGACACTCTTATAGCTGTGGTAGAATGTCAGCAACCAGAAGCGGACTTGTACAGGTATGATGTGATAGTCACCATATTCATCTTAAGTCTGTTTACAGATCTCATTTTTTACAGTTATAAACATGCAATGAAATAGCTGTTTGAAAACATCATTGGGGGGAGCAAGGCGGGAAATCAATTAAATGTGGGCAAAGCTAAAAGCAGAATTTGGCAGAATTCTAAGCTGAAGTATTAAAAGCTGTGCTTTTATTCACATGTTTCTCCCTATTATCTTCTACTTTGGTGTGAACTGGCTTTATAACAATAGCAGTAAACATTATAACAATAGTAGTTATGAGGGAAATAAAGTTATTTCCTTAGAAGAAAATAATCTAATGGTGTGTGTGTATATATATATGCACTCAGGCACATGTGTATATGTGCTCCATGAAGGGCCATGTCTTTGTGTTCGTTAGGAACTAACTCATTTTAAAACTGTAAGTCATCTTTCAGTGAGCTATATGCTAATTATTGCCATCTATGAAATGGAAACAACTTTCATTATTAAAAACTTCCATGAGAAAACTACTCATTTTTACTCAAAAACGGGTAAGAGTAACAATCACAACCACATTATAAAAATTGACCTCAGCTTTTTGTCATTCTCTGCATTTGTTGGCTTAAGATGTTATCATTAGTCATTGGCTTTTTCAGATCTCTTACATATCTTTGCTCTGGATCCATATATTTATAATGGAATTTTCTCTATGTGGTATAAAAATGTTACATTTTCATCAAAAACAAAAACAATGTGGAATTTTCCACTTAACTATAAAAATTTGAAGTTCTGTGCATTTAAATTATAAGATAGATTTAACTGTGAAGAATTCAGTGCTTTGAGTTCTATATTGCTGTTATTTCTAAGTCTCAGAAAAGGATGAATTATAAAAAGATTGTTGAAAACTAGAAAATGATGCAGCATTAAGAAAGCATAAGATTAATAATGAGATCAAATGTGACTAATGCTTTGAGTGGTTTTGCCTTATTTGAAAAATGGGGAGAAAGTTTAAAAAAGCTTTTTAAAATAAGAAATACAACATTTTATTGTCACCACTGGGAGCACCTGACCCCCAGGTCTGCTCTTAATCAGAATACATGATTTATAGCCAAATGTCAAGTCATCTTTGAACTTGTATGCCTATCCCCAACCAGGGTTCTATTCCCAGGCCCAACATACTCCTTGAGTGTCAGAGCTGTGGATAATTGCATAAAAATTACAGTATTCTGCCTTAGGAGGCTGCAAAACAGAATGGAGAAGGAGAGTGGCAAATTCAAGAAAGCCATAGGCAGAGTCCAAGCAGTAGTTTTTAGAGGGCAAGAAAGGCCCAGGATGTCAGTAGTCACAAGGGGAACGAGATACTGAGGTCACAATCTGTTGGAGAATGAAGGATGGGAGAGGCCTGGGCTGGGAAGCAGTCCTGGTCCAGAAGGGGTCAGCCAGAGTTAGAAACCCTGGAGGCTGTGAATCAAAACGCAGTGCATCAGGGGACTCTGACACGAAGGAGTTGGACAGCTGGTCAGAATGAAGAAGGTGACAGCATCACCCATGACCTGTAGCAGCAGCAGAAGCAGGGTGAGGTTTCCCTCACTCATGGGCCCAAAGACTAAGTAGCACGTGGATGAGGGTCATGTTGTCACACTCCATGGAGGCACTGTCGTCACTCTCATTCTGGTGCACTGTCACCGGCCAGAGGCTCTCTGCTACTCGTTATGGTAGAGCAGCCCCATGACAGTAGGAAAAAAAGGCATAAAGTTAAAGGAAAAGACATAATCGTCCCAGTAATCACCTTCCAGCTCCACTAGGAGGTTGAAGACAATGATGGAAGCAGAAATGACTAGCAACTGGCAAGCCTCTAGGCCATTAATTCCTGCTACAATTTTGATGGCAAAAGTGGGTGAAATAAACCATGAGGAGAGCTAGTGAGACAGCTGTGGGCAGCAACAACAGCTTATGGCACCAGCACATATTTGTACATCATCTGCAAAGCCCAGGAAAAGCATGCAGGGGATGGCAGGGAGTGCACTGCATGGTGGGGGAAGGCTTTAAACTGCTCCTCCACAAATGGAACGGGATGAAGCAGAAGAGCATGAGAGGGAAAACAGCACCACTGATCACTCCCTGAGAATCTAAGAATACTAATTTTTTAAAGCTTAGTGACTGATTTACCTTTGTAATTTCTAGTATGAATATTGGATCATCCATACATGCAAAAGACTGGTTTTGTTTCATGTATAAGAATAGTACCAAAACTTTCTTGAAATTTTCCGCCTATTGATGTCATAAATGTAATATTCGTTTTTTTGTAACATGATGAATTCTTTGATAGATTCATGGGACGAATGACAATAACTCAACAAATGGAAGAAATTGTAAGGTAAGAATAAATTTGCATTATCCAATCACTTTTAAGTGAAAATTGTTTCGGGGAGGGACTAAACTCAAGTTAAAGGGAGATTAGATAAGTAAGCAATGGGATCATGAAAAAGAGTTGAAAACATTTAACGTTTCATCTTCTAGCAAATTTCCAGCAGCAGCAAATGAGATGAGGATGAAGCAAATACCGTGAAATAACATTAAAATAAGTTAGTAAGATTATTGGTGTACTAGTATTTCTTTGTCTAATAATATTAGGTAGTATTAATAATATGAGATAATAACATAAAGGAAACAGTGGTTCCTGTTCACATTCTTCTTACACATCTAAACTACCACCACCTAAGTCTAGAATACAAAAAATGTCTTATGGTCTTCACTTCAAAATCATTCCTCACAAACTAGAGTACTGGGCAATCTAGAACTTCTTTACTCTTCTGTTTGGTTGCTTGGTTGTTTTGGTTTGTTTTCCCTCAATATTCAGGTTAATTTCTGGTACCTACATGAAAAACTTCTTGTCATTTCAAAGATTTTATGATAGGGTGAGATTACATTGTTACGCATGACCGCAAAGCTGAATTTAGAATAAATCTTGGTATCAACCCTTGAACGTCTGATTAGCATTCCACCTATTTTCTGGAGATGTTCAGTTTATACTGGCTGCATAAAATAAGATACTAACATAAAGAACTGAGAGTTTGTTTTAATAAAATCCTCAAGACAAGCCACCAAAAATATGCATCAGGATGAATTCACATTTTTAATAAAAGTTAACATAGGGGCACGTTCAGTGAACTCGTGACAAGGTCTTTGTAAATTTAGGGACCCCTGCTGAACAACAATGACTGGGTTTTATTTTGATTTCTATAGTGACATAATGGAATGCTCGTGTGGATACATAGTATGACTCGCATTAAGATATTGTGGCTGGTAAAGGAAAAGAGCAATTAATGTTAGCAAGGAGAATGTTTTGGGTTTTTTTGTTTGTTTGTTTTTTAAGAGAGCCTTGTTCTTTGCTGAAGCAACCAGAGTGAACTAATGAATTTTTTAATTTGAGGCTTTCTACCATTATATCCTAATTTTATATGCCAACTTGAGCTCAAAGTTTTTCTATTCATTGTTGGAACCAAATGAAAAAGAACTGTAATAAAAAAAGTAATAAAAAAGTCTCCTGAATAATTGATTTTGGAATATCCATTCATTGTGTTCCAAATATATGATCTAATAAAACCATACTTGTTATACATAGCCAAACACCTGACCCCTGTATTCATTGGATTTTTTTTAGTGTTTGGGTTTATAGACCTCTTCAGAATTGGTTCAGATTCTGTTTAATTCGGATAACCTTGTATGTATATTTCAGAAAAGCCTTATGATAAGGAATATCAACAAAATTAAAGCTTTTTAGTCCATCCATAACAGAGTTATCATTTGCTATCACTAAGAAAATACAATTTTCCTTTCTAGTTATTTCTTCTCGTTTTATATCTCCATTATGGAGAGAAATTCAAACAGCAAGAAGAACCCCATGCTTCAAGAAGTATGCAATGCAAGTAGTCAAGTTGCAGTGTTCATCTTGCCTAAAAAAAATACTAACTCACTTACTATGCTATCATTTGTAACCTAGTATAATTTTAATTGTGCAGAAAACATGCAGTAATACACAAATCATAATACAATTTATGTTTACATTGCTTTTTTTCTTCACGCAACCTGTTTACATTGCATTTTAATTCTGTATTTTCCCTTTGAAAACTGTTTATTGATTTTGGTCAAAATTTTAAAATTTCATCCTCTGTAAAACATTTTTAAGTTATCACTTAATTTTTTGGTTTTGTTTTATGTCTAAACTTCTAAAACTAGTGGCTTTCTGATGATATCTACAGGCATAATCTTATTTCTGAGTCATTGACCTTAAAATGACTGAAATGCTAAAGCACATATTTGTTGTTACAATAACTAACATCATGATTGACCTAGACAGCTTTATACTAGCTGAGATTTTGGTTTTATGTGAAAGCATTGTTGTAAGTATAGCTTTGAGTCCCTTCTGTCTGCTAAAGATGCCATTTAAATTTTACTTGAATTTTTAATAAATTTAATGCTTTTGGTTATTTTTCCCCCTAGACCTCTGGGGCCAGAGAGTCTCTTGCTTCGTGGAGCCAGATTAAAAAACACAAAAGAAATTTTTGGTTTGTATATATTGAAAAATTTTAATAATAGATTTGTTTTGATACTTTATATGAAGTATTTTTGAAAGCACAGCATTTGTGTTATTTTGGTTAGATAATTTATTGTCTGTGATAATTTTCTTTCAAAGATTGTGTTAATATAATTTTGTGTTACATTTTTTCTTAATTCTGACTTTTGAATAATAGATTGGAACCTTGCTGTTATATTTTCTTTGTGACTACTTCGTGCTAAGAAGATAATTCTGGCATTTGTATTAATGGTGTTGAGAACTATATAATCTGGCACCATGGTACAATAAACCACTTGTATTATTCCATTATAGTCAGATTGGATTGTTAAAACTGCTAGCTCATTTATTCCTTTAGCAAATTCTTACTATCTGTGACTGTATATCAGATGCTGTTTTTACATACACTGACTGGATTAAAAGGATAAATAAATAGTGTTCTTACATTGGAGATCTCAATTCACTATGCTCTGAGTCAACTCTAGTTAAATTGTGAAGTTAATGATAACCTTTAGCTGTCAACTAGCTCCTCACCTTTAAGGAATGGCCGTTAGCTTTTGAGCTCTTCTTTCTCATTCTTTTGTTTTCTTTTAACTGTACTATATCTTATCTCTCAGTGTTAGGCTCTCTGATAAAGAAATCCATAATTTTTTAAAAAGAGTAATGAGTGTGACCAAAATATGGAGAGATTGGAACTCTCATACATTGCTGGTAGGAGTAGAATGTTCCAGCTGCTGTGGAAAATAGTTTGGCAGTTCCTCAATAAGTTAAACATAGAATTATAAACATATCACCTGGCAATTCTACTTCTAGATATATACCTTAAAGAACTGAAGACAGGTGCTCAAAGGCTTGTATGAGAATGTTCATAGCAGCACTGTTTACAATAGCCCAAAGGGTAGGAACTGCCCAAATGTCTATCGACTAATGAGTGGATAAACAAAATGTAGGCTATCCAACTAATGGAATATTATTCCCCTATATGAAATGCAGTACTGATAAATGCTGCAACATAAACTTTGAAAACATTATACTGAGTGAAATCAAACAGAAAAGGCCACATGTTGTATGATTCCATTTATTTTAAAAGCCCAAAATAAGTAAATTCATAGAGATAGAAACTAGATTAGTGGCTCCCAGGAGCTGGGTAGGGGAATGGGAAATGATTGCCTAATGGGTTCAGGGTTTTTTTTGGGAGGAAGGGGGCGTTAAATATTCTTAGGATGGTTGCACAACATTGTGAATGTAACTAAGTACCTCTGAATTAAAATGGTAAATTGTATGTTATGTGTATTCTGCCACAATTTAAAAAAGGAAACCATAATAAAGTTTTATGGTTTAAAAAGTCCAAAGAAACCTCCAGGACTTTTAGGCCCTCTCATATAATGCTGTATTTTAACACCTCTCTAGCGGTAATACCTTTCACAGTCTTAAACTTTAGGAAATTTAGATGAATTTAAATTTATTTAAATTTATTTACACATAAATATGTGTATTCCTTTAGATGAACTTGCTGCTGTTTTCCTAAGCACCGCCTCTCTGTGTTGTACCATTCTGTCTGATTTCTCACATTTCTATAATTTTGGTGCCCTTTATCATTTGAGTTGTAATCTCTGCCTTTAAGGAATAATTCTAATAGTGAAAATTCCAGCACAGATCTTTAGGAAGAGAGCATGATGAATATTGTTCCTCACATCATACTGCTTAGGAATAGGCAGAAACATTTATTGATCGTTTTTCTGTTTCTAGGTATTTTGCTAATTTGTCACACAACCTTGCAACAGTTTTAATGAGGTTATTTTTTCCCATTTAAAGATGGAGAAATTGAGACTCGGAAAGATTAAATAACTTGCTCAAGGTTGCAGAACTAAGTGGCAGAGCTAGCATTCAAACAAAGCTCTAACTCCAAAGTTTGTTTTTGTTTGTTTTTTTTTTAATAAGACTACTCTTACCTAATTTTAAGACTGCTCTTCCCAGTTTTAGTCCCATTATTACTGTCGTTCTTTCTCATCTCAGAGTCTTTCTCATAGGCACATGTTTTTAGAATAGCAGTTTCCTTGTATTTACTTCATTTACTATGACAGATTACCATATTATCTTTCCATTGCTTATGAGATTATGTCTAGACTCCAGATCCTG
The DNA here is from genome assembly GCF_019923935.1 of Bubalus bubalis. Classification (NCBI taxonomy): domain Eukaryota; kingdom Metazoa; phylum Chordata; class Mammalia; order Artiodactyla; family Bovidae; genus Bubalus; species Bubalus bubalis. Next base: position 129,623,137 of record NC_059157.1, on the reverse strand, counting down.
GCATTCAAGGCCTTTCAAACTGACCCCAGTCCATTGTTGGAACCTAATAGAAAGTGCTTTTCCATTTCTGTCTTTGCCCTGTAGTTAGTACACTATTTGATGTATCTGTAATGGCATTCTCTGCTATCTTTATCTTTCCAAATCTTTGCCCCATCAGTTTCAACTCCAGCAATACCGCTTTCATTCAAATGTCTCAGTTATCATTCAGGAACAGAATCTATATGGCTTTCTCAATCAGCAGGCTGAATGACTGGAGTTTCCCAAAAACCTCCCGGACTTGAAAGCCGAATTCTAACAACTGTCAGTTGATACATTTTTTAAGTTGCTTTCATGCTAGTGAGTACATTCCTTTTGTGAAACATGGTGGAGGATTAGTTTAAGACTGTTTTGTTTTTCAGGTGTTGCTGTATATACTGGAATGGAAACTAAGATGGCATTAAATTACAAGAGCAAATCGCAAAAACGATCTGCAGTAGAAAAGTAAGAAAACTATTTTATTTACACATAAATAGGACTGTTGTTATGGATATTATATATGTATAAAATATGTGGTATAAATATATGTTTCAAGTCAACAAAAGATGGTATCCTTGAGGATAGGGAGAGTTTCTCATTTTTTTTCAATTCTGATTTATTGACATACAGTTGATGAATAATATTAGTTTCAGGTGTAGTATGTGGTGATTTGACATTTGTATCAATTATGAAATGATACAATGAGACTAGTAATTGTCTGTCCCCATACAAAGTTACTGCAATATTATTGACCATATCCCTTATACAGATATTACATCCTCATGTCATTTATTTTATAACCAAAGGTTTGTACCTCTTAATCCCTTTCACCAATTTTACCCATTCCCCCAATCCTGTCAGGCCAACCACCTATTTATATCTATGAGTCTGTTTTCATTTTGTTTTTTTAGATTCCACATATAAGTAAGATCATATGATATTTGTCTTTCTCTGTCTGACTTAGTATAATACACTTTAGATTCATCCATGTCACTGATGGCAATATTTCATTTTTTATGGCTGAGTAATATTCCACTGTGTGTATATATACCACATCTTTTTTATCCATTCATCTATTGGTGGACACTGAGGTTGCTTCCATATCTTGGCTATTGTAGATAATGCTACAGTGAACATTGGGTGCATATATCTTTTCAAACTAGTGCTTTTGTTTTCTTTGAGTAAATACACAAAAGGGAAGTTGCTGGACCATATGGCAGTTCTGTGTTTACCTTTTTTGAGGAAGCTCCGTATTGTTTTCCATAGTGGCTACACCAATTTACAGTCTCACCATTAGTGTATTCAGTTCAGTTCAGTCGCTCGGTCGTGTCCGACTCTTTGCAACCCCATGGACTGCAGCACGCCAGGCTTCCCTGTCCATCACCAACTCCCGGAGCTTACTCAAACTCATGTCCATCGAATCAGTGATGTCATCCAACCATCTCATCCTCTGTCATCCCCTTCTCCTCCTGTCTTCAGTCTTTCCCAGCATCAGGGTCTTTTCCAGTGAGTCAGTTCTTATCAGGTGGCCAAATTATTGGAGTTACCACATCAGTCCTTCCAGTGAATATTCTGGACTGATTTCCTTTACGATGGACTGGTTGGATCTCCTTGCAGTGCAGGGGACTCCCAAGAGTCTTCTCCAACACCACAGTTCAAAAGCATCAATTCTTTGGCACTCAGCTTTTTTTATAGTCCAACTCTCACATCCATACATGACTGCTGGAAACCATAGCTTTGACTAGATGGACCTTTGTTGGCAAAGTAATGTCTGCTTTTTAACATGCTGTCTAGGTTGGTCATAGCTTTTCTTCCAAGGAGCAAGTGTCTTTTAATTTCATGGCTGCAGTCACCATCTTCAGTGATTTTTGGAGCCCCCCAAAATTAAATCTCTCACTGTTTTCTAATTGGTGTATTAGAATTCTCTTTTTTCCACATCCTTACCAATACTTGTCATTCATTGTATTTTTGATGATAGTCATTCGGACAGATATGAGGTGGTATCTCGTGATTTGATTTGCATTTCCCTGATGATTTGGGAAAATGTCCAATTAGATCTTTTGCCAGGTTTTTAATCTGATTGTTTTTCTGATGTTAGGTTGTATGAATTTTTATATATTTTGGATATTAACCTCTTGTCAGATATATTATTTGTAAAGTTTTCTCTCATTGGGTGGGCTGCTTTTTTGTTTTATTGATAGTTTCCTTCACTGTGCAAAAGCTTTTTAGTTTGATATAGTCCCTTTTTGCTTTTGTGTCCCTTGCCTGCAAATATATATATATATGTATATATTTTAAGGAGATGCAAATATATATATATATATATATATAGTATATGTATGTATTTTGGCCATGCCATACAGCATGTGGAATATTAGTTCTCCAACCAGGGATCGAACCTGGGCTCACAACACTGAAAGCTCAGAGTCCTAACTACTGAGGACCACCAGGAAACCACCCCTTCAAATATTAAGATCAATGTCAAAGAGGAATGGATTCTTTCTAACATTTATGTATACGTGTAGCATTTTGCACAATATTTGGCATATTGTAGATGCTAAAATAATGATTTTAAAATAAAAACTGTTGAATAATAATGGAACCACTTGAGCGGACTAAACCTCCTACAGAAAAGAATTATAAAATCTGGGCAGAATATTAATAAACAAGTATTTGAAAGCATTGGAAAGTGATCAAAAACAGAAACTGGCAAGGAGTCTACTCCTGAAAAATGACAGCAGCAACAAGGGGGAGTGCAGCTTTTTACCTGAGGGCCCTTTTTACTTACTGTGCTGCTGCACAGGCTATGAGAGAGCCTGAGCTTTATCGTGTGTAGATGTTAGAGGACAAAGTTCAAAGCTGAAGGAGCAGCTAAAAAGGGAAAAATCATTTAAGGGAATGAACTCCAAAACAGGCACATAAATTCTACCCAAATCACTGGATAAAAAGAAGCAATTAAACCCAATCTGAGAATAAAGAGAAGAAATATTTAAAATGCAGGCTTTAAACAACAGAATAAAAAACAAGCAATAGACAAAATTAAGAGCCAAAAGTTGCTTCTTTGCAAATATTAAAATAGGTAAATCTATACCTAGATCGGACACAACTGAAGTGACTTAGCAGCAGCAGCATACCCAGATCGAAGGATCAAAGGGAAAAGAAGTGGTAGAAGAGAGAAAACTTAAAAAGATTTGCATTGCCTCATTTCAAGACAATATAAAGCTACAGTAAGTTTTGTATGATTTTAGCATGAAAAGATAGTTCAGTAAGTTAAAATATAGAGAATTGAGAAATGGTGATTTTCAACTAAAGCATTAAGTGAATTCAGTGAGGAAAAAGTCTTTTCAACAAATGATGTAACAACAATTGGATATTCAAATGGGAAAAAAAATAATAAACTTCAACTCCTGCCTTACACTGTACACCAAAAAAATTTTTAGGGTGGATCATAGATCTAAACATAAAAGCTAAAACAATGAAACTTTTAGAAGAAAACTTTGGAAGATATCTTTACAACCTGGAGATAACTAAGTATTTTTTAGAACACAAATAGCATAAATAAAAGGAAAAATTGATAAACTGGACTTCCTCAAAGTTAAAAACTTCTCATCAGACTACACAATTAAGAAATGAACAAATAAGCCACAAACTGGGAGAAGATATTCACAAGATCTATCTTACAAAGAACTTGTATTCAGAATATATAATGATATATTAAAAACTCCTATATGTTTATAATAAAAACAGCCCAGTGAAAAAAATAGGTAAGATATGAACAGATATTTCACAAAGGAGAATATACATGTGGCCAACAGGCACATGGAAAAGTGTATATCATTAGTCACAAGAGAAAGTAGAACTACAAAGAGATACCAAGACGCACTTATTGAAGTGGTAAAAATGGAAACTGAAGGTTCCAAGTATTGGCAGATATGGAGCAGCTGAAGCACTTCTAAGTAATCTGTGGGTCAAATAGGAAATTTCAAAGAAAAAATTTGTAAATACCTAGAAATTAATGCAAATACAACAATCACATTTTGTAGAATGTAGCTATAGCAGTGCTGAGAAGAAGATGTATAATACTTGTATTAGGATTCTTTAGAGAAACTAAGCCAGTAGTTTATACCTAAGTTACATATAAGGGGAGATTTATTATAGGAATTGGCTCACGTGGTTGTGGAGCCCATGAAGTCTCAGTCGGCCAAATGCAAGATAGAGACCCAGGAAACTCGGTGGTATAATTTAGCCCAAATCCAAAGTCCTAAGAACCAGCAGCTCTGATGTCCCTAATCAAGAAGAGACAGAATTTCCCCTTCCTTCGCCTTTTCTTCTTGTTGTTGTTGTTGTTCCATTTGAGCCCTCAATGAATTGGATGATGCCTGCCTATATTGGGGCTTTCCTGGTGGCTCAGACAGTAAAGAGTCTGCCTGCAGTGCAGGAGACCCATGTTTGATCACTAGGTCAGGAAGATACCCTGGAGAAGGGAATGGTTACCCACTCCAGTATTTTTGCCTGGAGAATTCCATGGACATGGACAGAGGAGCCTGGCAGACTACAGTCTATGGGCTTGCAAAAAGTCAGACATGACTGAGTGACTAATTGCTATATTGTTGAGGGCATATGTCTTTACTAAGTCTGTGGAACTAACTATCTCTTCCAGAGACACCCTCACAAACACATCCAGAAACAATGTTTTACCAGCTCTCTGGTTAGCCTGGTCAAATCAACACATAAAATTAACTGTCACAGCACTAAATAATGACATTGAAAAAGAAACACCAATGACAGAAATTGAAATTGAAATTATACCATTTGCAGTCACCACTCCCAAAGAAGTACCTAGGTGTACACCTAACAAAATCCATATAAAATCCGCATGCTGAAAAGAACAGAATGTTGATGAAGGACTTTAGAGATAAAATATTAAGCTTGCCCAGTGAAAAGAAGAGGGATTTTAAAGTCAATTCATGACTTGTATGATTTTGGGAAATCTACAGAACGATTTTTTAGTTTTGGTCACCATCTTTAAAAAGGATGCAATCTCTTCCTCACAGGTTTTTATAAATATTAGACAAGCTTGTTTTTTGTTTAACATAAGACAAGTTAGTGGATGTGACAGAAGTTCTATAAAATATCAGTGCTATACAAATATTAATTATGTTTGCACATAAAGTAAGATAGGTCCTGAAAATGTAGAAAATCTTTTGATAATTATTTACAGCAAAATAAGTGGCCAAAACTGTCATTTACTATAAGTATTTTGAACAGTAGCTTAACTATAGTAAATATGTTTGTAATCGTATGTATCTGTTCTTTTATTTCTAGTAAATAGATTTAATTGAATGGTCATAAATTGTGTCATTTAGATAGCTATCATAATATCTTATATATTTAATGTCTTATTTAATACCAGTAATAATTTCCAAACAAATGAGTATAGTAACATGTTATTGATACATTTTATATTCTCTTTTTTTCATTTCAGGTCAATGAATACATTTTTGATAATTTATCTAATAATCCTTATTTCTGAAGCCATCATCAGTACTATCTTGAAATATACATGGCAAGCTGAAGAAAAATGGGATGAACCTTGGTATAACCAAAAAACAGAACATCAAAGAAATAGTAGTAAGGTATTTTATGATGTTCTTGACTCTGTTATAAAGAAAATTTTATTCTTCGGAAATTTTATATCTTTTAATGCTTTGTAGTGACTTCTGATAGGAGTTATCCGTGTCATCCCCTAAAAGTATTATTGTTGAAGGATATCAAAAGGATATTGCATGTGAAGAATAGCCAACATGTTTGTACTGGTATGCTTTTTACATTTTAGGACATAAGCAATTATATTCCCTATGACATAATTTGAATGGTTAAAGAAGATCACAAAAATTTAGATTATCTGTATTGGCATTCCACTTCAGTACTAGATATTGAAATTTTCATTCCATTTACTGTTTATTATAGGTTATAACTAAAGAGTAAATTAATTAATTTTCATTTCTATCAGAGTAATTCACTGGGCTTCCCCAGTGGCTCAGTGGTTAAGAATCTCTGCCTGTGATGCAGGATACGCGGGTTCAATCCCTGGGTCAGGAAGATCCCGTGACTGACAAGAATGGCAACGCGTTCTTGTCTAGAAAATTACATGGACAGGAGAGCTTGACGGGCTACAGTCCATGGTGTTGCAGAGTCAGACCTGACTGAGCAGCTGGGCACAGGCTTGCGCACAGGCACAGAAAGTAACAAATTAAGTAATTTGGTTTTAATCTTTTTTTCTTTCTCTTTAAGATTCTAAAGAGCAATAAATGTGTTGAAAGGACAATTCAGTAAATGAATTTCAATTCATGAGGCTATTCTGTTTCAGAAGATAGTTAATAGTCTATTTAAATGTGAAACCGATTATTTTCTTCAGTGATGATAAAGAAATTCTCATATTTTTTCTTACCAAAAATCATTTTTTTCCCACAGATTCTGAAATTTATTTCAGACTTCCTTGCGTTTTTGGTACTCTACAATTTCATCATTCCAATTTCATTATATGTGACAGTGGAACTGCAAAAATTTCTTGGATCATTTTTTATTGGCTGGGATCTTGATCTCTATCATGAAGAATCAGATGAGAAAGCTCAAGTCAATACTTCTGATCTGAATGAAGAACTTGGACAGGTAAAAATGATCCTTTTGTTTTTCTAATTTGCTATTTTTATCAAAACAATAAATGTACAAAAACTAATAAAACTAAATATTACAAAACTTATACTAAAAAACAGCCCCACTTTCTTTGCTCCACACCTTGTTTCTTGTTTCCCATTTTGAAATCTTAAACTGTTCTTCATTATTTAGCATTGTATTTTTATATGGTATTCTTTCTGGATTTTTAAAGTTGAGACATTATTTACTATGAAATATAAAGATATAACCCTTACACTATTCCTTCTACACACATCCCCAGACATATACCCACTTTGCCTCTCCATAGCTCCCCAATATTGTTAAATCACAATTTGGGATTTAATAAATATTCACTTACTGATATTATTAGAACTGTTTTGTTATAGTTTATTAACTCCTAGTTCTCTCTGTGTGCTGTGTAGTACTATAATTACATTTTTCTTATGTATTTTGGTTTTGTTAGACTTAATTGTTCTATTTTTCCATTCTCTTAATTTTCATTTACCACAAACAAATCTGACGAGTGTATGAACCATCTCTCACATATTCAAACACAGCAGGTAATCTAGGATTTCCTTTCTCTTTTTTATTCTGTTGCTCGCTTTCTCGTTTGAAGCCTTTCATGTTTCTGCTTCAATTTGGACTTCTTTCTGGGCCAGCTTCTCAGCTGTCACCCTGGACTTCCTTTTCCATCACCCTAGAATTTCCCTTGTCTCCCATCTGTTTTAAATTTCCTGCCCTCTGCTTCCCATGTCTTCCCACCTGTTGCTTATTCTCTTATTTTGGTGGACCACATCTTCTAATAACTTCTTCTGAAAGGATGCATAAGATGGATATATTTTGAGTTTTTGCATGTCTAAAAATATCTTTATTCCCTTCTTACACTTGATTAATAATTTAGCTGGGTAACACATCCCAGGTTGGGAATTATTTTTCCTCAATATTTTCAAAAGCAGTTCTCCATTTTTTTTCTGGCTTCCAGTGTTTCTATGAGAAATCCAATCCTATTCTGAGTCTCAGTTTTTCTATGTGATCTGTTGTTTTGTTTCTGGAAGTGTTAATGTTTACAATCTTCTCTTTGTGCAATGAATCTGAAATTTTATGATGATACACCTTGGTGTCTTTTTTTACTCCCTTTGGGCAAAGAACTCCGAGTCCTCTTAATCTAAAACATGTCCTTCACTTCAAGGAATTTTCCTTATTTCTTTAGTAACAAGTCTGTTTCTGTTTTGTGGAATTTTATTTCTGAAATTTATTAATTTGGGTGTCAGACCATTTATCCTAATTTCCTAATTCTCTTTGAATTTTCGTTTCCGTGTTTTTATAATACGGTTTCAGGGAGAAGTCATGCACTTTTATCTTTCCACCTATCTTTTGGTTTATTTCTATGATAATATTTTAAATTTCTAATATTATAGTATATCAGAACAGTGTGTTTGTTTGGCTGTGCCCTGTGGTTTGCAGGATCTTAGTTCATCAGTTCTGCTGTAATGTGACATATCCATTACTAAAAATCACTGTGCTGTGCAAAATTACTTACTAAAAACCACAGGGTTTATGGGAAAATGGGATTGGGGTATAACATAAACTTTGTCAGTAATACATTTAAAATGAAAAGAGAGGAACCTAATGACAACAGTACTTGCTAAATTATTAAATACAATAAATATGGTAAATACAATAAATAAGTACTACAATAAATATGGCACTTTATCTTGAAAAAGACCTAAAGTATACTTGTAGAAGTGGCCATCAGAAGTACTGCAGCTGGTTTTTGTGTGTTATTTGAATTTATTTATTTGGCTGATGGGTCTTGGTTTCAGCATGTGGGGGCATGCAGGATAAGCTCTTTCAGTTGCAGCATGTGGAATATAGTTCCCTGACCAGGAACTATTTCTGCTGTTGATTCAACAAAAACTATCAGTCACCTCTATAGATGAACGTAACTCTAAAGATGCCACAGACTTAAAAAAGTATATAAATTTTAAATGTTTGGTGTTACCCTGTTTCCGTGGCATCATTAATTATTTGTACTCTCAACATGAGTATATCAATGTTAATAGGTAAACAACATCAGGAGACAGAGGGCAGCTTTTTTTTTTTTTTTTTTTTGGTCTAATATAAGACCCTGAACAGAAAAGTTTGTTTTCTTTTCTATCTCTAGGTGGAGTATGTGTTTACAGACAAAACTGGTACACTGACAGAAAACGAGATGCAGTTTCGGGAATGTTCAATCAATGGTACAAAATACCAAGAAATCAATGGTAGACTTGTATCTGAAGGACCAACACCAGACTCTTCAGAAGGAAACTTATCTTATCTTACTAGTTTATCCCATGTTAACAATTTATCCCATCTTGCAGCCGGTTCCTCCTTTAGAACCAGTCCTGAAAATGGAACTGAACTAGTAAGCAATTTTTAAGTTAATAAATGGGAATTTCATTTGAAATAGTAATTCTTTGTAGTTGGTGAGTTGTAGGAGAAAATGTTTTAAGTGTTAGTGGGGCAAGAAATACACATTTGAAATGTTTATACTTTGGTTCAGCATTGAGAATTTATAGTCATAAGCCAACTTAAATTGTCACTTATTATGTATCTACTTTAGTTCTCTAGGTGTTTAAATGAGACTAAGTTAAGGAACGCGCTTTCTGCCTTGAAGTAAATAAGACTTTGTTAAGGAACAGAGCTTAAATTTATTTAATACCTTTTCCATCTCAGTTCTGCCACAAAATAGTTTTTACCTTTACTTGCAATTTGGTTATGTCTACTAAAAAGATAGTCAGATGTTAAAGGGTCATAAGCAAACATGATGTCTTAACTCTTTGGAGTCAGAAGCAGCCAGCTAGCTATTACTTATGCAATTCAAGATTATAGCACTCTTGTTCTACATCTTTATCAAATTACAAACTGTATTTAATGGCATTTTTTAGAATTTTGTTTCTGGTTTCCTACATGTTATTTGGTATTGGTATTTTTATTGTGAATATTAATTATGTTTCTGCAGACTAAAGAACATGATCTCTTCTTCAAAGCAGTCAGTCTCTGTCACACTGTGCAGATTAGCAGTGTTCAGACTGATAGCATCGGTGATGGTCCCTGGCAGTCCAGCTTTGCACCTGCCCAGTTGGAGTACTATGCATCTTCACCAGATGAAAAGGCTCTCGTGGAAGCTGCTGCAAGGTAGTTTATAATTTTCAAATCTTCAGAAAAATACCTTTTAAATAAAAGTGTGAAAATACAAGAAAATACTTTTAAATTCTCAGACAAAAAAGCACATAAAAATATTTTACATAAGAATGTGAAATGTCGTTAATTTTGTTGTCAAGCTTGCATTAAGTCGTATTTTGAAGAGATCTCTTTAAAAGTCTACTGCATTCTGCATGTGTGCTCAGTCCTGTCTGACTTTGTGACCCTACAGACTGTAGCCTGCCAGATTCCTCTGTCTGTGGGATTTCCCAGGAAAGAATACTGGAGTAGTTTGCCATTTCCTCCTCCAAGGGATCTTCCCAACCCAGGGACCAAACCTGCATCTGCTGCATTGGCAGGCAGATTCTTTACCTGCTGAGCCATCGCGGAATACCCATACCCAAAGTTAACAACAAGCCAAAGTAATTTTGTTACATAAATTTTAACACATTTATTATAGGCTAGCAGTGTTATCAAATAATGGCCCTTCTACTGGTCCTTCCATTCCTTCAGTCTTCTGATGGCAAGTTTTACTGTGACAGCAGAAGTAGTGTTGTAGTAGGTCCTGGCACCACTAGCTACTGTCTGATTGCTATGACATATGTGGTGAGAAATACTTGTGTGTGTATTGTTTTGTACCAACTCTCATCCTTTAAGTTCTTAAAAATAATGCTATATATTCTCAAAGGAAATACTTTAATACATCTTAAACTTATATTTTAAATGTTTTTACTCAAGTCATATTGTAAAATATGAAATGTTGTTCAGTTGCCCAGTCGTGTCCAACTCTTTGCAACCCCATGGACTGCAGCATGCCAGGCCTTCTGTCTCTCACCATCTCCTGGAGTTTGCCCAAGTTTATGTCCACTGACTCAGTGATGCCATCCAACCATCTCATACTCTGTTGCCCTCTTCTTCTGCCTTCAATCTTTCCCAGCATCAGGGCCTTTTCCAGTGAGTAGCTGTTTGCATCAGGCAGCCAAACTACTGGAGCTTCAGCTTCAGCATCAGTCCTTCGAATGAGTATTTAAGGTTGATTTGCTTTAGGACTGACTGGTTTGATCTCCTTGCTGTCCAAGGGACTGTTCAAGAGTCTTCTCTAGCACCAGTTTGAAAGCATCAATTCTTTGGCACTGTGCCTGCCTTCTTTATGGTCCACCTCTCATCCTTTATATCTTATATTTCTTTCTTCTTTTATTTCCTAGATTTGGCATCGTGTTTGTTGGTAATTCTGGAGAAATTATGGAAGTTAAAACTCTTGGAAAACTGGAACGGTAATTTTTTTCTATATGTAATTTTCTATGTATTAAATACTATAGAACAGGAATCGGTAAAGTGACCCAGAAGCCAGATCTGGCCTACAGCTTGTTTTTGTATAGCCTGCAGACTAAATTGCATTTTTAAAATGTTTTCAGAAACAAAAACGCAACAGAGATCATATATGATGTTCAAAGCCTAAAGTATTTGCTATCTGGCACCTTAAAAGTTTACCAAGGCCTGCTCTAGAATGATGTCAGTATTACATTGTATCTCATCACAGTAATAATATAATGATCTGAATCTTTCATCTGTACTTTAGCTTAATGGTTCTTGAATTTACTTATGTGTTTATTTTTACATGTAAAGGTAATGAGTTTTATGTTTCTACGCACGAAACAAAAATTTCTTTATCTTTCCAATGATTTTTATCTTTCAAACATTAAGGAACTGTTGTATCATTTCCAGTACTTCTACTGTTGGATAAATTAGTCCATTCTTATCATATTCATATATCTTTTGTGTTTTTTATCAGTTCTGATCACATCTCAGCTCCAGCCCTGCTTGTCCAAACTATGCTTTTCTGAACTAAATAGTGCCCAGTCTTTGACCACTTCTATCTGGGACCCTGTCTAGCTCATTTTATCAACTTCCACATTTGACCATCAGACACCAAATTCTTCTGCAGCTCCCTAGAGAGGATCCTCCCCCCCCCACCCCCCACCAGCTGTCCTGTCCTGGGTTTAGAATCACTGCTATAATGAGCCTCTGTTACTAATGTGAGGGCTTATATTTCTCAGATGTGTTTGGTCAGAAAAAAGGGTTTAGAATCAGTCACCCTTTTTAGTGAGGAAACATGAAGCTGGGCAGATATGCATTCTAATCCTTGCTCTGCCACTCATATGCTTATTTGGCTTAGGCAAATGAATATGCCTTTCTGAGTATAATAGTCTTCATCTGTAAAATGAGATAAGACCTACATCCTTTGGTTTTCATGGGTGTTAAATGATAGAAGGTATGTAAAGTATGTGACATTTGGTTAAGTATTAGACTGACCAAAATGGTCATTCAGGTTTTCCCATGAGATCTTTTGGCAAAACCTGAATGAACTTTTTGTCCAATCCAATACTTAATAAAAGTCTGTTCCTTCTTTTTCTATCTTGTATTGCTAATTGACTCATGATCCATCATCTTGAAAAATATAGTTGAGATTAATTTCTTGTTCTGAATTAACCATTTTATCTCTTATGGGGGTTCTTTCCAAATAGTCACTTCAGTTCAGTCGCTGAGTCGTGTCCGATTCTTTGCGACCCCGTGAATCGCAGCACGCCAGGCCTCCCTGTCTGTCACCTTCTCCCGGAGTTCACTCAGAATCACGTCCATCGAGTCAGTGATGCCATCCAGCCATCTCATCCTCTGGCGTCCCCTTATCCTCCTGCCCCCAATCCCTCCCAGCATCAGAGTCTTTTCCAATGAGTCAGCTCTTCGCATGAGGTGGCCAAAGTACTGGAGTTTCAGCTTTAGCATCATTCCTTCCAAAGAACACCCAGGATTGATCTCCTTTAGAATGGACTGGTTGGATCCCCTTGCAGTCCAAGGGACTCTCAAGAGTCTTCTCCAACACCACAGTTCAAAAGCATCAATTCTTCACCACTCAGCTTTCTTGACAGTCCAACTCACATCAATACATGACCACTGGAAAAACCATAGCCTTGACTAGACTAATAGTCAGTTAATATTATTCAAAAAAGTAAAGATTTTGTCTTTCTTATTTTTTTTCACTTAGATACAAGCTGCTTCATATTTTGGAATTTGATCCAGATCGTAGAAGAATGAGTGTAATTGTTCAAGCACCTTCAGGTAACAAATCTAAACTTTTATGAATTTGTAGTTATTTAATATGTATTTGAAGTGGTTTGCCATTCCCTTCTCCAGTGGACCCCATGAACAGTATAAAATGATAGGATACTGAAAGAGAAACTCCCCAGGTCAGTAGGTGCCCAATATACTACTGGAGATCAGTGGAGAAATAACTCCGGAAAGAATAAAGGGATGGAGCCAAAGCAAAAACAATACCCAGTTGTGGATGTGACTGGTGATAGAAGCAAGGTCCAATGCTGTAAAGAGCAATATTGCATAGGAACCTGGAATATCCAGTCCATGAATCAAGGTAAATTGGAACTGGTCAAACAGGAGATGGCAAGAGTGAATGTCGACATTCTAGGAATCAACAAACTAAAATGGACTGAATTGGGTGAATTTAACTCAGATGACCATTATATCTACTACTATGGGAAGGAATCCCCTCAGAAGAAATGGAGTAGCCATCATGGTCAACAAAAGAGTCCAAAATGCAGTACTTGGATGCAATCTCAAAACGACAGAATGATCTCTGTCCGTTTCCAAGGCAAACCATTCAATATCACGGTAATCCAAGTCTATGCCCCAACCAGTAATGCTGAAGAAGCTGAAGTTGAACGGTTCTATGAAGACCTACAAGACCTTTTAGAACTAACACCCAAAAAAGATGTCCTTTTCATTATAGGGGACTGGAATGCAAAAGTAGGAAGTCAAGAAACACCTGGAGTTAACAGGCAAATTTGGCCTTAGAATAGGGAATGAAGCCGGGCAAAGACTAATAGAATTTTGCCAAGAAAATGCACTGGTCATAGCAAACACCCTCTTCCAACAACACAAGAGAAGACTCTACACATGGACATCACCAGATGGTCAACACCGAAATCAGATTGATTATATTCTTTGCAGCCAAAGATGGAGAAGCTCTATACAGTCAACAAAAACAAGACCAGGAGCTGACTGTGGCTCAGATCATGAACTCCTTATTACCAAATTCAGACTGAAATTGAAGAAAGTAGGGAAAACCACTAGATCATTCAGGTATGACCTAAATCAAATCCCTTATGATTATACACTGAAAGTGAGAAATAGATTTAAGGGCCTAGATCTGATAGATAGAGTGCCTGATGAACTATGGAATGAGGTTCGTGACATTGTACAGGAGACAGGGATCAAGACCATCCCCATGGAAAAGAAATGCAAAAAAGCAAAATGGCTGTCTGAGGAGGCCTTACAAATAGCTGTGAAGAGAAGTGAAAAGCAAAGGAGAAAAGGAAAGATATAAGCATCTGAATGCAGAGTTCCAAAGAATAGCAGGAAGAGATAAGAAAGCCTTCTTCAACAATCAGTGCAAAGAAATAGAGGAAAACAACAGAATGGGAAAGACTAGGAATCTCTTCCAGAAAATCAGAGATACTAAGGGAACATTTCATGCAAAGATGGGCTCAATAAAGGACAGAAATGGTATGGACCTAACAGAAGCAGAAGATATTAAGAGGAGGTGGCAAGAATACACAGAAGAACTGTACAAAAAAGATCTTCACGACCCAGATAATCATGATGGTGTGATCATTCACCTAGAGCCAGACACCCTGGAATGTGAAGTCAAGTGGGCCTTAGAAAGCATCACTACGAACAAAGCTAGTGGAGGTGATGAAATTCCAGTTGAGCTATTTCAAATCCTGGAAGATGATTCTGTGAAAGTACTGCAGTCAATATGCCAGCAAATTTGGAAGACTTGGCAGTGGCCACAGGACTGGAAAAGGTCAGTTTTCATTCCAATCCTAGAGAAAGGCAATGCCAAAGAATGCTCAAACTACCGCACAATTGCACTCATCTCACACACTAGTAAAGTAATGCTCAAAATTCTCCAAGCCAGACTTCAGGAATACATGAACTGTGAACTTCCTGATGTTCAAGCTGGTTTTAGAAAAGGCAGAGGAACAAGAGGTCAAATTGCCAACATCCGCTGGATCATGGAAAAAGCAAGAGAGTTCCAGAAAAACATCTATTTCTGCTTTATCGACTATGCCAAAGTCTTTGACTGTGTGGATCACAATAAACTGTGGAAAATTCTGAAAGAGATGGGAATACCAGACCACCTGACCTCCCTCTTGAGAAACCTGTATACAGGTCAGGAAGCAACAGTTAGAACGGGACATGGAACAACACACTGGTTCCAAATAGGAAAAGGAGTACATCAAGACTGTATATTGTCACCCTGCTTATTTAACTTATATGCAGAGTACATCATGAGAACACTGGACTGGAAGAAACACAAGCTGGAATCAAGATTGCCAGGAGAAATATCAATAGCCTCACATATGCAGATGACACCACCCTTATGCAGAAAGTGAAGAGGATCTAAAAAGCCTCTTGATGAAAGTGAAAGTGGAGAGTGAAAAAGTTGGCTTAAAGCTCAACATCCAGAAAACGAAGATCCTGGCATGTGGTCCCATCACTTCATGGGAAATAGATGGGGAAACAGTGGAAGCAATGTCAGACTTTATTTTTCTGGGCTCTAAAATCACTGCAGATGGTGACTGCAGCCATGAAATTCAAAGACGCTTACTCCTTGGAAGGAAAGTTATGACCAACCTAGATAGCATATTCAAAAGCAGAGACATTACTTTGCCAACAAAGGCTAGTCTAGTCAAGGCTATGGTTTTTCCAGTGGTCATGTATGGATGTGAGAGTTGGAATGTGAAGAAGGCTGAGTGCCAACGAATTGATGCTTTTGAACTGTGTGGTTGGAGAAGACTCGTGGGAGTCCCTTGGACTGCAAGGAGATCCAACCAGTCCATTCTAAAGGAGATCAGTCCTGGGTGTTCTTGGAAGGAATGATGCTGAAGCTGAAACTCCACCTCATGCGAAGAGTTGATCATTGGAAAAGACTCTGATGCTGGGAGGGATTAGGGGCAGGAGGAGAAGGGGACGACAGAGGATGAGATGGCTGGATGGCATCACTGATTCGATGGACGTGAGTCTGAGTGAACTCCGGGAGTTGGTGATGGACAGGGTGCCTGGCATGCTGTGATTTATGGGATCGCAAGAGTCGGACATGACTGAGCGACTGAACTGAACTGAACTGAATATTGTATCTAATACAATTTTTTAAATGTTCATTTTTCTTTTTAGGTGAGAAGCTTTTATTTGTTAAAGGCGCTGAATCATCAATTCTCCCTGAATGTATAGGTGGAGAAATAGAAAAAACCAAAATTCATGTAGATGAATTTGCTTTGGTAAGTGGAAATTTCTCTGATTTAAAAACCATTAAAAATATATATGAAAGATATTTGCATTAGTATTTTATCAAAAATTACAGTAATTCTGTAGTTCTGTTACATTATGTGTTGGTTCCTCCTTCTTTGGTTAAATACTGACCTTTTAACCTGCAAACATATATCTTCTGTTTGAACCTATTACAGCCAGAGTACTTATGGCTTTAAGGACCCGTCAAATTGCTGCATTATAAAAGGAGGGATTTCCCTAGTGGTCCAGTTGTTAAGACTCTTGCTTCCACTGCAGGGGGCACAGATTTTTATTCCTGGTCAGGGAATTAAGATTCCCACACGGCACAGCCAAAAAAAAGGAGGGGGTTATACAAAAAAATCTCAAGAATGTGTAGAACTGGAACCCTCATACATGCTATGGAAATGTAAATGATATGGCCAACTTCGGAAATGGTTTTACAGTTACTCGTGCAACACAGAATAATATAGAGTTACTATATGAGTCAAGGTTTACATCCATAGAATTGAAAATATACATCTAACAAGAACTTGGACACAAATGTTTGTAGCAGCTTTATTCCTAATAGCTAAAAACATGGAAAAACCCAAATGTCTGTCAACTGATGAATGGATTATACAGTGTCCTATCTGTATAATGGAGTGTTAATTGGCCATTAAAAGAAATGATGTTCCTTGTTAAGTGAAAGAAGCTAGTCACAAAAGGCCACGTATTCTGTTAATATGAAAATCCAGAATAAGCCAATTCATAGAGCCAGAAATCAGATTAATAGTTGCTGGGAGCTGGAGTAAGGGGGAAAAGGGAAGTGTCTGCTAATGAGTATGGAATTCCTTTTGAAGGTGATGAAAATGTTCTGGAATCAGATAGTCATAATGATTGCATGACTTCATGAGTACACTAAGCACCAGCTAATTGTACTCTTTAAAGTGAATTATGGTATGTGACTTATGTCCCTCTTAATAAAAGAATGTAGGAGAATCTTACAAAAATAAAGTGCTACAGTTCATGTGAAGAGGAAACTTATTAAGCAGTTCTGTCTCAGTCTTAGAGCTTCATGATCTCTCATTTCTGCATTTCTGTAAATGTTTGCTCCATACTTATCTCTATATATCTGCCTCTTTAAAGTTTCTTCTCTCCCATTACTTATTTTCTAATTGTTTATGGTCTAGTTCATCTACCACACTGTAACATCTGTAAGAACAAAGATATTCTACTTTTCTGTCATTTTAATATCTAGAACAATGCTTTCACTAAGCTGGGACTCAACAAATACTTGTTGCGGAATGAATTAATTTCATTTGTTTATAACTCTCATAGTCTCTTGACTTATTTAAGAGAAACAGGTGTTTATAAATATAGGTCATATGTAAATCAAGGAAAGCCAATATTTAGAAATCTACTAAGTAGTGCCTGCCTCTTGAGAAATCTGTATGCAGGTCAGGAAGCAACAGTTAGAACTGGACATGAAACAACAGACTGGTTCCAAATAGGAAAAGGAGTACATCAAGGCTGTATATTGTCACCCTGCTTATTTAACTTATATGCAGAGTACATCATAAGAAACACTGGACTGGAAGAAGCACAAGCTGCAATCAAGATTGCCGGGAGAAATATCAATAACCTCAGATATGCAGATGACACCACCCTTATGGCAGAAAGTGAAGAGGAACTCAAAAGCCTCTTGATGAAAGTGAAAGTGGAGAGTGAAAAAGTTGGCTTAAAGCTTAACATTCAGAAAATGAAGATCATGGCATGTGGTCCCATCACTTCATGGGAAATAGATGGAGAAACAGTGTCAGACTTCATATTTTTGGGCTTCAAAATCACTGCAGATGGTGACTGCAGCCATGAAATTCAAAGACGCTTACTCCTTGGAAGGAAAGTTATGTCCAACCTAGATAGCATATTCAAAAGCAGAGACATTACTTTGCCAACAAAGGTCCATCTAGTCAAGGCTATGGTTTTTCCAGTAGTCATGTATGGATATGAGAGTTGGACTGTGAAGAAGGCTGAGCGCTGAAGAATTGATGCTTTTGAACTGTGGTGTTGGAGAAGACTCTTGAGAGTCCCTTGGACTGCAAGGGGATCCAACCAGTCCATTCTAAAGGAGATCAGCCCTGGGATTTCTTTGGAAAGAATGATGCTAAAGCTGAAATTCCAGTACTTTGGCCACCTCATGCGAAGAGTTGACTCATTGGAAAAACTCTGATGCTGGGAGGGATTGGGGGCAGGAGGAGAAGGGGACGCCAGAGGATGAGATGGCTGGATGGCATCACTGACTCGATGGATGTGAGTCGGAGTGAACTCCGGAGTTGGTGATGGACAGGGAGGCCTGGCATGCTGCGATTCACGGGGTCGCAAAAAGTTGGACACGACTGAACGTCTGAACTGAACAGAAGTAGTGTCATATAGTATTTTAAAACCTTTCCTTTCTGAGTCCTTTTATTAGAATATTTATTTGGGGTTTTTGTGAGAAAAATGTAAGAAAAAGAACTTTTATAAGCTTTCAGAGTTAGATACCAACTTTCAGATATTAACACTATAAGAAAAATTGATCCTTGGTACAATCAGATAATCAAACATGTATTCCTAAGTTTTGTATAATTCCAAATCACCAGTGAAGATACAATGATACAATTAAAAATCATTCATTCTGTGACTCTAGAAAAGTATTGGTTCGTTGATAATGACCACCTTACAGTCTTGTTTATTTGAATTGTGAATTTGTCATACCATGAAGCGTCAGGATATTATAGTCCCCTTTGCTTAAAAAAATTTTTTTAAGTAGATAAAAGTAAATTTGTAGTGGTTAAAACAAGAGAGTAGAACCTAGTGCTGCTTCTTGATTGGCCTGAAGGTACCTTTGTAGAACTTCTTACGTTCCTGGTAAAAAACGGTTCTAAAATTACAGATAGATCATATTTATGAGCATGTCTAGGCTCTGTAATGTTCTACAATTCAGTGACCTTAATTATTATGAGCAACTTTTTAAGAACCCATCAGAAATTGAAAGAGCTATGATAATATGTATCCCACAATTCAGATGACTGTGGTTTTGTAACAGTTTCCTATCACTAGATGATGATAATTTTTAAATTTGATAGTTAATTTTTGGTAATGGTATCCTCAGTTTATTTCAATAACTTTTTGATTCCCCATTAGTTATTTTCGTTCAATTTTGTCTTTAATTTTTCTCTTTTAGAAAGGGCTAAGAACTCTTTGTATGGCCTATAGGCAATTTACATCTAAAGAGTATGAGGAAATAAATAGACGTTTATTTGAAGCCAGGACTGCCTTGCAGCAACGGGAAGAGAAATTGGCAGGTGTCTTCCAGTTCATAGAGAAAGACCTGATATTACTGGGAGCTACAGCAGTAGAAGACAAGTAAGTATCAGATAAATAGTCAATGTCATTTTTCTCATAAGAATTTTTCTAACCAAATATTTCTAATACATGACAAACTCCACTTTTAACATTTTATAGTGACTTAATGTATTTAAAATAAAAAGTTAAAGCTTTAATTTTTCCCAGTCCATACATATAATTTTTGTCCTAGTCAGCTATCTGAAATACTTGATAGAATCCAGCCATGTATAGTTTTGATTTTTTAGACAACTACTCCATGTGCCATTCAAAGATTTTAAGCTCTTGCTTAATTCTCCAGCCTCACCGCCTGCCATTGCCACCTTCTGCTTTACATTTCAACAGTACCAAACTGTCTTGTTTTCTGAACAACAGTGAAGACTGCTTTAACTAAAACTGTTCTGTTTTTGCCTTTTACGCTTTATAAAGCTGTGCCTTCTGCCTGGATCATTTTTCTCTTATCCATCTATGAATACCCATTCATAAATTATAGTTCATATATTACCCGCACTCTAGGAAGATCTTTCCTGAGTCCTAATAGTATTAAAAATTCTCTTCTTTGGGAAGCCTTCATGTTTTGTAGGTAGTTTCTGCTGTTGTCCTTGTGACAATGTATTATAGTTACTTATTTGAAGACTTTCTACTCTGTTAGCCTGTGAATTCCATGCCGTCTGTTTATTCATTGCCTTTGTTCCCTAGCCTCTCTCTCCATGTATGTTTCACTTTCTTGAATTATTGAATTCTACAAATTAAGTCTATTGTTAGGTTTTTTCCTACGACCTAGATCTAAGGTGTTTGCATTTAAGATCTAGTGTTTCATTTACTTTTCAGTGGTCCTTGTGAGATTTCTGAGGCTCTCTGAGGCTATGTAGACCTTTATTGTCTGCAGTCTGATTTTTGAACTACTGATTTAAGAGATTTTTTTATCAAAAAGAAAATCTCCTAATTTGAAATTTAAGACTTTTAAGAAATAAGTTTGTGAAGACTGTATAGTTAGTTGGTTTTATAAAAATCAACTTCAAAGTACAGTCTTAAAATACAAAGTTGTAGATTTTATATTTAAGTTTACATAGTGCTCCAGCATATTAATACCCTGTGAGCTTCAAAAAACCAAATACGTTTACAGTAGTAGTATCTGTCACCAAAATGAAGAGGAAGGAAACTTAACAATTGTAAGAATGCATACATGTTCTCATCAAGGCAGTATTGACCCAGGCGATTAGTATCTGTCACCTCAAATGCCCCACAACTCTGGAATGCCCGTTGTGACACATGTGTCAGCATACAGTTGTAGATTTTGTATTAGCCAGGTGATCACTGATCTGGGTTATTCTTGTTTTTTCCCTAGTGGGAAAAAAAGTCGGTTGTCTTACTATACTGTAGCATTCCTAGGTTAAGGAGTTCAGAATTACCCTACTTGTACTATATGGTTTACACTTAAAATTTGGTCAAAAAAGTATTCTCTGTGTTTCTTTTGTTTTCAGACTACAAGATAAAGTTCGAGAAACTATTGAAGCATTGAGAATGGCTGGTATCAAAGTATGGGTACTTACTGGAGATAAACATGAAACAGCTGTTAGTGTGAGTTTGTCTTGTGGACATTTTCACAGAACCATGAACATCCTTGAACTTTTAAACCAGAAATCAGACAGTGAATGTGCTGAAAAATTGGGGCAGCTTGCCAGAAGGTAAGAATATAGTTACCTGCATCATGGAGTTCAGGGGTCAGGAAGCTATTGCCCGATGGACCCAAATATGGCCCACTGCCCTTTTTTACAGCCCATGCGCTCAAAATAACTTTCACATTTTTTTTCCTTATTGTTAATTCTTTATTGCATGCCTGTGTGCTCAGTTGTGTCCAACTCTTTGCAACCCCCTGGACTGTAGCCCACCAGGCTCCTCTGTCCTTGGGATTTTCCAGGCAAGAATACTGGAGTGGGTTGCCATTTCCTCCTCCAGGGGATCTTCCTGATCCAAGGATGGAACCTGGGTCTCCTGTGTCTCCTGCATTGGCAGGTGGATTCTTTTCCTTTATTGGGGTGGTGCAATCTCAGAACATGATGACTGAAGGTAAATGGGTAGTCACATTTTTTAATGGATGAAAAAGAAGTCAAAGAAGAGTAATATTTCATTGTGTGAAAATTACATGAAATTAAAAATTTAATGTACTTAAATTTTATTGGAACAGAGCCACATTGGTTCATTTACACATCAGCAAAGGCTTTTGTGCTCCAACAGCATAATTGAGTAATTGGGACAGAGCACTTTTATCATTTCTCATTGCTGTTTGATACACTGCAAATCACTGTGACACAGTTATAGCTCATTGTTTTCTGTGCCACACTGCTGTATGGCAGTTTGGTATATTTTTATTGTTAGTATTTAACTGTCATGTCCAACATAAAAAGAAAAATGGACTTTTAATATCATACTCTTAAAGCACAGTAGAGTGTTGATTATTTTATTATCAAGTTAGATGGCAACGCATTGTGTTTATTATTCAGTGACGATATGGTTTAATATACTGCCTGTTTCAGATATAATCAGATATGAAATAAAAATCTTATTACCAATAGTTCTTTTGTAATGTAAAATCTCATTACAGATCAGCATTAACAGATGGACATGTGCCAGCTGACTTTGATAGAGGACATGAACTTTGAACCCCAATTAAAATGTTCTTCCCCTAACAAGAAAAAGATTTCTGTTCTATTATTTTTAAAATTATATTTAATGATTATTATTAGATTTTTTTACTTAAAATTTTTATCAAAATTTGTTTCTTCTTTTGTAATGTAAGAACCTATATAATATCTTCAATTTAGTCTCATGGCCTGCAAAGCTTAAAATTGAAATATTTACTTCTGGTGCTGTATAGAAAACATTTACCAACCAGTGATACAGTTCACATGACCAGACTGGGGAATGCATATGCATTTTACTGTTCAAAGATACTTTCATAAGTATATACGCTCTTAATTTGTTCTGTTTTTCTCTATATCTGCTTCTTTAGGTAAAACTTTTTTTAGGAGCCCGCATTTAACACAGTTTCTTTAAATTTTATTTATTTATGGCCATGCTGCGTGTCTTTATTGCTGTGCAGGCTTTTCTCTAGCAGTGAGCAGGCTTCTCATTGCAGTGGCTTCTTTGCTTCAGAGCGTGGGCTCAAGGGCATGTGAGCTTCAGTAGTTGTGGCTCCCGGACTTCAGAGCACAGGCTCAGTAGTTGTGGTGCACAGGCTTAGTTGCCCTGCAGCCTGTGGAATCTTCCCAGATCATTGATCAACCCCCCGCCCCCGTGTCTCCTCCGTTGGCAGGCAGATTCTTCACCACTAAGCCACCAGGGGAGCCCCAGTTTGTTTTTTGTTTTTTTTTTTTTCTTTTTACCTTAAATAGGAGTGCTTCAGTGTAAGCATGAGGGTTGCTTGTATGTAGGTATCTGAGATGTCCTACTGGTATTTGTCTTTGCAGTCTTGTGATATTAATGCAGAAAAACATATGAAAAGATGATGGCCACAGTTGTCACTGTACATTCAGTGCTTTATTTATGTTTGTTATGCAGGGATTGATGTGATACTAAATTTTGGATTTTATGAGAGAAAAGCTTATTTAAGGAATGTTTTATTTTTTTAATATAAATTTATTTATTTTAATTGGAGGTTAATTACTTTACAATATTGTATTGGTTTTGCCATACATCAACATGAATCCACCATAGGTATATGGTTGTGTTCCCCATCCTGATCTCCCCTCCCACCTCCCTCCCCGTACCATCCCTCTGGGTCGTCCCAGTGCACCAGCCCCCAGCATACAGTATACAGTATCCTGCA
Organism: Bubalus bubalis; assembly: GCF_019923935.1. Classification (NCBI taxonomy): domain Eukaryota; kingdom Metazoa; phylum Chordata; class Mammalia; order Artiodactyla; family Bovidae; genus Bubalus; species Bubalus bubalis. The sequence goes on along the minus strand of NC_059157.1, from coordinate 129,599,700 downwards.
TCGAACCTGGACTGGCAATTCATTTTAAAGAGACAGTACAACTTTCAGAAAGGTCTTTGCTTGAGCTCAAAAAGGTGGTTGATCTAGGTTAATGACACTGGTTTTGAAGCAATGCCAACACTATTGTGGCTACTTAAACATTTAAGGGCATAATGTTCAGAACTCCCTAAAATATACAAACTAATTGTTCAGAATAATTTGCTTCTTAAATATTACTCCTGATTATAAAAGTAATAAATACGCATTTTAAAAGCACTGAAAATAAGATATGATGATTAGTAATATAATACAGCCATCTGAAGATAATTGTTATTTGTATTTTCAAATATTTTTAAGTCTTCTATATATGTGCTGATGAGTCTGTTAAGATCATGGGTATTGTTCATTTCTCTTTTTGTACAAAAGTGTATTATATTTTGTATTATAAAGTGAATATTATACCTTAAAATTAATTTTAGGCTTGATATGTGAAATGTATGTTTCAGAGATACCATTTTAGTGGAATATATTTTCTTCCTTTTCTTTTTTTCTTTTGCTGAGTCTCAAAGCTTGTGGGATATTAGTTCCCCAACCAGAGATTGAACCCAAATCTCTGCAGTGAGAGCACAGAGTCCTAACCACCGGACCACCAGGGAATTCCTGAAATATGTGTTCTGAGTTAACCATATAAGTCAATAGGATTTTGATTTACAGACTTTCAGGAAGTATCTGTTCTAAAAATCTTAGATATAGCAAAAGAATTCCATACCTTTAAAAGCTTTAGTGTATGTATCTAATCCTTCAAAAACACATTGATTGTCTCCTATGTAGGCATTTGGGACAGTCATATAAGGTGTGTTGTTTATTCCCAGAATACTTACAATGTGTCAGAAAAAAGAAGTAAATATATTGTCACAACCATCACAACTGAATTGTAACAAAGGCAAGAACAGAGAACTGTCTGTGGACCAAAGAGGGAAACTTAGCCCAAGTTTATCCTTGAAACAGCTCTGTACATTAGAACTCTGTACATTGGAACTCATGACTGTGTTGTCTCCTGTTTTTGAGATGTAAACCTGTCAGAAAATGACACCAAGAAGCAAAGAGGCCCATGTATGCAAATTCCCAGAGCTGAGAGGCTCGTTCAGGCAATTGATAGTAGCTAACTATGGCCAGGGAATGGAATAGATGGGAGAGAATGTGGGAAATATTGAAACATGAGGCTACAGAAGTAAGCAGATGCTACCTTACTGTGTGCCAGAACTATGAGGTGCTTTTCCATATTGCATAAATGTTACACCATGGATTGTGTATGCTGATTTATGAACCCTGTCCAGAGAAAAACCTAACTTAGTGTGCCTTGGGAATGTTCCCAAGGAAAACTGATCTGATCTGTCCTACTCTTGGCTGCTGCTGTTTCTGAAACCATGTGCTCAGGCAGTGCTTACACTGAATGTCTGTAGATAGCAGGGGTTGCCAAGTGAGTTCAGCCAACAGAGAGGAAAAATAGTCATTTTAGATGCTGATTTCAGGTATTGGAGAATTGATAAAGGAAGTATACATTTTTTTAAGTTTATATTGTAAAATGTTCATTGCTTTCCACTTACTATACAGTGCAACACTAGTTACTAGGCATATTATGAAGACATCATTTTAACTTACAGAAAAAATTTAAGTATTAGGAGACTGAAAATCATCAGTATGTTTAGTTTTCATAACTTGTTGCTCATTTAATAGTCTTCTTGCTTATCATTTAAAAATTGAGGGAATAGCTGCTATGGAAAATGGTATGGAAAAAATTTTAAATAGAACTACCATGTAATCCAGCAATTCCACTCCTGAGTATTTATACAAAGGAAATGAAGTCACTGTCTCAGAGAGATCCACACTTGTGTTCACTGCAACGTTATTCACCATAGCCAAGAATGGAAACAACCTAAATATCCATTAATGTGTGTATGGACAGTGAAAATGTGATGTTCCTTCCACACATGAAGGAATATTATTCACCCATAAAAAAGAAGGAAATCTTGCTTTTTGTGATAACATGGATGGATCTTGACAACATTATGCTGAGTAAAATAAGTCAGACAGAGAGAAACACATACTTATATGTAAAATCTAAAAAAAAAACAATGATAGGATGGTGATTGCCAGGAGCTGGGCTGTGGGGGAGATGGGGAGGTGATAATCTGAGGTACAAACTTCCAGCTTATATATAAGATGAATAAGTTCTGGGGATCTAATGTACAGTATGGTGGCTATAATTAACAGTACTATATTATATATTTGAAAATTGTAAAGAGAGTAGCTCTCAAATCTTATCACTACAGACCAAAAAAAAGTTTTTACATGAAAAGATGGAGGTATTAACCCTATTGTAGTAATCATTTTTGCAGTATATATGTGTATCAGATCATGTTGTATACCTTAAACTTAAATATATGTCAATAATATCTCAATAAAGCTGAGAAAAAAAATAAAATGAAAATGTATGGATGTTTCTCAGTAGCAGTCCTGCTATACTATGAACCCAGTGGTGAACTGTAGTATTTTCCTTTTGCTGAATTGAACACAGTGCTACTCTGAGTGCTGGCCTTCAACTGCATAAGCTTGCTCCAGAATGTAAATCTATACACTGCTTCTTTCACTGAGAAGTTCTTATTACCAAAGGGGGAGTGGGGTGAAGCAGCCGAACAAAATAGTGTGCTCAATAATATACTTTATTTACATACTGATGCAATAACATACTGATTATGATAACATACTTGTTTTCTCTTTCTTGTCACAAATTGTCCTCTCAACTGCCAATAATTAGACCATGTTTTGAAATAGTCCTCAGTATCGTGTTTGCCCACAAGAGAGGTGTTATCCATGTTCCACCATTGTAATACCTGGCATTACACTCCATTGTAGGGTTAAATATCAAGAGACAATTGATGGTTTCTTCTTTCCTTGCCTTGCTACTTAAATATACAGTGAATCTAGCTTGTAAATTTTCCTGAACATTCTTGATTTCATTAAATTTTTTAAAATTAGAACTTGCTAAATATATAACTAGTTATATTTTTATTTTTCTAAGATTTTTGTACAGTTTGAGAGAATATCCTCAAATTATGTGTCACAATTCACATTTTAGAAAATATAGTTTCTGTGTGTGTGTATCAGATCAGATCAGATCAGATCAATCGCTCAGTCGTGTCCGACTCTTTGCGACCTCATGAATCACAGCACACCAGGCCTCCCTGTCCATCACCAACTTCCGGAGTACATATATATCAATTCATTGTAAAATTAAATATCATCTATTTTACTCTTCATATCAATCACTCTCAGTTCTACTTAATCTTAACTTTCAAATGGTAGAACTCTATTCCCTGACATGTCAGTTTTGTAACGGTGAAGTCTATGGGTGAATTATCCATTTTTCAGTAAGAATATTTTGTTTACTAAATAAATGTAAATACTATGACTTTATACATGTCTTACAGAGGATATCATCATTTTCTTTTTTTTAGGATTAGAGAGGATCATGTGATTCAGCATGGTCTGGTGGTAGATGGGACCAGTCTGTCTCTTGCACTCAGGGAGCATGAAAAGCTATTTATGGACGTTTGTAGACATTGTTCAGCTGTAATGTGCTGTCGTATGGCACCGCTACAGAAAGCAAAGGTACGTCTATTTCATAACAAGTCCCATAGAGATACTTTGATTTAAAAGTATTCTTTAACATTAATGCCTCACATAGTTCCACTTGGTGATATACAGTATATGAATCTTAACCAGGAGTCAGTCACTTCTCATAATATGAATTTTAACCATATAAGGCCTTTGGAAATTTCACAGTAAATATTGAAGTTTCAGTTATTCATAATAACATAGAAATAGATCATTATAACCTAGAAATGACCATGTGATAGAGAGCAGTTTGTGATATTCCTGAGACACAAATTTGAACTACAATAACAAGTCTCATGAGTTCGTTACTTAACTGGTGAAGGAGCCTATAAGACTTCAGTTCAGCTGCACCTCTAGGTCATTCTGTTGATCTTTGCTTATTCTTGCATTCTCATGAATTGATAATTCTCTTTGTTAAAAATGAATGTTAAATGCTAAGTAGAACTTTAATAAGGAGTTAAAAAGCCAATTAATTGTGATATGAAGCTGTAGTTCAGTTCAGTTCAGTTGCTCAGTTGTGTCCGACTCTTTGTGACCCCATTAATCGCAGCACGCCAGGCCTCCCTGTCCATCACCAAATCCTGGAGTTCACCCAAACTCATGTGCATCAAGTTGGTGATGCCATCCAGCCATCTCATCTCTGTCATCCCCTTCTCCTCCTGCCCCCAATCCCCCTCATAATCAGAGTCTTTTCCAATGAGTCAACTCTTTGCATGAAGTGGCCAAAGGCTTGGAGTTTCAGCCTCAGCATCAGTACTTCCAATGAACACCCAGGACTGGTCTCCTTTGGGATGGACTGGTTAGATCTCCTTGCAGTCCAAGGGACTCTCAAGAGTCTTCTCCAGCACCACAGTTCAAAAGCATCAGTTCCTCAGTGCTCAGCTTTCTTCACAGTCCATCTCTCTCATCCATACATGACCACTGGAAAAACCATAGCCTTGACTAGATGGACCTTTGTTGGCAAAGTAATATCTCTGCTTTTTAATATGCTGTCTAGGTTGGTCATAACTTTCCTTCCAAGGAGTAAGTGTCTTTTAATTTCGTGGCTGCAGTCACCATCTGCAGTGACTTTGGAGCCCCAAAAAACAAAGTCAGACACTGTTTCCACTGTTTCCCCATCTATTTGTCATGAAATGATGGGACCAGATGCTATGATCTTAGTTTTCTGAATGTTGAGCTTTAGGCCAACTTTTTCACTCTCCTCTTTCACTTTCATCAAGAGGCTTTTTAGTTCCTCTTCACTTTCTGCCATAAGGGTGGTGTCATCTGCATATCTGAAGTTATTGATATTTCTCCCGGCAATCTTGATTCCAGCTTGTGCTTCTTCCAGCCCAGCGTTTCTCATGATGTACTCTGCATATAAATTAAATAAGCAGGGTGACAATACACAGCCTTGACGTACTCCTTTTCCTATTTGGAACCAGTCTGTTGTTCCATGTCCAGTTCTAACTGTTGCTTCCTGACTTGCATATAGGTTTCTCAAGAGGCAGGTCAGGTGGTCTGGTAAAACTGTGAATTTTCCACAGTTTATTGTGATCCACACAGTCAAAGGCTTTGGCATAGTCAATAAAGCAGAAATTGATATTTCTCTGGAACTCTTTTGCTTTTTCGATGATCCAGCAGGTGTTGTCAATTTGATCTCTGGTTCCTCTGCCTTTTCTAAAACCAGCTTGAACATCTGGAAGTTCGTGGTTCACATATTGCTGAAGCCTGGCTTGGAGAATTTTGAGCATCACTTTACTAGCGTGTGAGATGAGTGCAATTGTGTGGTAGTTTGAGCATTCTTTGGCATTGCCTTTCTTTGGGATTGGAATGAAAACTGACCTTTTCCAGTCCTGTGGCCACTGCTGAGTTTTCCAAATTTGCTGGCATATTGAGTGCAGCACTTTCACAGCATCATCTTTCAGGATTTGAAATAGCTCAACTGGAATTTCATCACCTCCACTAGCTTTGTTCGTAGTGATGCTTTCTAAGGCCCACTTGACCCCACATTCCAGGATGTCTGGCTCTAGGTGAGTGATCACACCATAGTGATTATCTTGGTCGTAAGATCTTTTTTGTACAGTTCTTCTGTGTATTCTTGCCACCTCTTCTTAATATCTGCTGCTTCTGTTAGGTCCATACCATTTCTGTCCTTTATCGAGCCCATCTTTGCATGAAATGTTCCCTTGATATCTCTAATTTTCTTGAAGAGATCTCTGGTTTTTCCCATTCTGTTGTTTTCCTCTATTTCTTTGCATTGATCACTGAGGAAGGCTTTCTTATCTCCTTGCTATTCTTTGGAACTCTGCATTCAGATGTTTATATCTTTCCTTTTCTCCTTTGCTTTTCACTTCTCTTCTTTTCACAGCTATTTGTAAGGCCTCCCCAGACAGCCATTTTCCTGTTTTGCATTTCTTTTCCATGGAGATGGTCGGGATCCCTTTCTCCTGTACAATGTCACCAACCTCTGTCCATAGTTCATCAGACACTCTGTCTATCAGATCTAGTCCCTTAAATCTACTTCTCACTTCCACTGTATAAGCATAAGGGATTTGATTTAGGTCATACCTGAATGGTCTAGTGGTTTTCACTACTTTCTTCAATTTAAGTCTGACTTTGCCAATAAGGAGTGCATGATCAGAGCCATAGTCAGCTCCCAGTCTTGTTTTTGCTGACTGTATAGAGCTTCTCCATCTTTGGCTTGAAAGGATATAATCAATCTGATTTCAGTGTTGGCCATCTGGTGATGTCTATGTGTAGAGTCCTCTTGTGTTGTTGGAAGAGGGTGTTTGCTATGACCAGTGCGTTCTCTTGGCAAAACTCTTATTAGCCTTTGCTCTGCTTCATTCCGTATATCAAGGCCAAATTTGCCTGTTACTCCAGGTGTTTCTTGACTTCCTACTTGTGCATTCCAGTCCCCTATAATGAAAAGGACATCTTTTTGGGGTGTTAGTTCTAAAAGTTCTTGTAGGTCTTCATAGAACCGTTCAGCTTCAGCAACTTCAACATTACTGGTTGGGGCATAGGCTTGGATTACCATGATATTGAATGGTTTGCCTTGGAAACGGACAGAGATCATTCTGTCGTTTTTGAGATTGCATCCAAGTACTGCATTTCGGACTCTTTTGTTGACCATGATGGCTACTCCATTTCTTCTAAGGGATTCCCTTCCCATAGTAGTAGATATAATGGTCATCTGAGTTAAATTCACCCATTCTAGTCTATCTTAGTTCACTGACTCCTAGAATGTCGACGTTCACTCTTGCCATCTCCTGTTTGGCCACTTCCAATTTGCCTTGATTCATGGACCTGACATTCCAGGTTCCTATGCAATATTGCTCTTTACAGCATTGGATCTTGCTTCTATCACTAGTCACATCCACAGCTGGGTATTGTTTTTGCTTTGGCTCCATCCCTTCATTCTTTCTGGAGTTGTTTCTCCACTGATCTCCAGTAGCATATTGGGTACCTACTGACCTGGGGAGTTCCTCTTTGAGTATCCTATCATTTTGCCTTTTCATACTGTTCATGGGGTTCTCAAGGCAAGAATACTGAAGTGGTTTGCCATTCCCTTCTCCAGTGGACCACATTCTGTCAGACCTCTCCACTATGAGCCATCCGTCTTGGGTAGCCCCATATGGCATGTCTTAGTTTCATTGAGCTGGTGGTCCCTGTGATCAAATTGGCTAGTTTTCTGTGATTATGGTTTCAGTGTGTCTGCCCTCTGATGCCCTCTCTTAACACCTACCGTCTTACTTGGGTTTCTGTTACTTTGGATGTGGGGTATCTCTTCACGGCTGCTCCAGCAAAGCGCAGCCACTGCTCCTTACCTTGGACGAGGTCGCTCCTCCTGACCTTGAACATGGAGTAGCTCCTCTCGGCCCTCCTGCACCCACGCAGCCACCGCTCCTTGGACGTGGGGTTGCTCCTCTCGGCCGCTGCCCCTGACCTGGGATGTGGGGTAGCTCCTCTTGGCCGCCGGCCCTGACCTCGGGCGTGGGGTAGCTCCTCTCAGCCGCTGCCCCTGACTTTGGGCGTGGGGTAGCTCCTCTCGGCCGCGTGGTCCGTCGCAGCCGATGTGGTTCTGCGTGGTCTGTAGTTAGGAAATATTTAATGTTCAGCTATGATTCAAGTGAAAACCTATACAAATATTTTTTGTAACTGAAACCGTCACAAGTATATGCTTTGAAATATACATCTAAACATTATTTCACATGTAGAGCTAATAAACTGTACATCCAGTTTGTTTTTTTTTTTTTGGCTTCATGGAGTTTTATTACAGTGCCTGTTTTATTATAACCCTTATACCCCAGTCTGTGAACATTAAACTGGAGACCAAACAGACCTAATGCCTAAATCCTTCAGAAAAGTACATTCAAGTATTCCAAAGAAACCTTTCTTTAGATTTCATTGAATTTAATTTTGATGGCTTTTTAAATTTTTAAGAAACTTTATTACAAGAGAAAATAATTATCTTTCCTCTGTATTAAATGAAAATAATTTCTTGAGAGAAAAAAATTGCCTGACAAAGTTCAATTAATTGTAGTTAATTTTTTACACAGTTATTAAGCTTTTTATAAATTTAAGCTGTGTTTAACAGATTCTTACATCCCATCATAAAATTCAAAGACCACAGTCTGTTTTGTTGTCATTTCTGAAAGACATTCCTAACGTCTTAATGGAGACATTCCTCAAACAGTGAACCCCAGTGCATATTACTGTCCAATGTAAAACTAATTTTTTATTGTTCTTAAAGCAGATCATTTCAGATAAGTAATTTTATATAAATACAAGAAAATTGAAATTTTATTATAATTAATGAGTTGTATGTCTTTCAGGTAATAAGACTGATAAAAATCTCACCTGAGAAGCCAATAACATTGGCTATTGGCGATGGTGCTAACGATGTAAGCATGATACAAGAAGCACATGTTGGCATAGGTGATTAATATTTTTTCTTTGAACTTGTAAAGTTATAATTATTTGATGATAAATCTTCCTTTTGTAGAATAAAGTACAATGTCACATATACGAATGAAAATGAAATGCAGTGGTGTAATATATCACATCGTATTTCTGTCAGAAACCTATCATTATTAAGCCCAGTATTCAGGATTTTTAAAAAATATTCATTTGGCTGCCCTGGGTCGTAATTGCAACATGGGGGATCTAGTTACCTGACCAGGGATTGAACCCAGGCCCTTTGTTTTGGAAATGTGGCATCTTAGCCACCTGGACCACCAGCGAAGCCACAAGATGTTTTAATTGCAAATTTTCAAGGAAATAAATACCACTAGTGAATTTTATCTTTGCCAGTTCTTCTTCCCAGTAAAGTTAGTTTAGTTTTACATGCAATTTTGTACCTTTTTAAATACTTTTACACAGTATTTTTATCATTTTTAAATTCTAAGTTCATGATATATATAATTATTCTTATTTTAGAATATTATTATTTACTTTATCCATTAGTCTAAAGATTTTGGAATGTATTTTAAAGATAATTTTAGAGACAGGAAATTATACCAAACTATAAAATTTCAAGTAACTTTCTAATTTAATAACCTTTATGCTAATTTTTTTCTATTTTTGCCTAAAATTTTTATTAAATTCAGAATACTAAAATCATTTTATTATATTTATATTACCATTCATTTCCCACTTAAACCATATTTTGACCTGTCTTCCTCAATAATTTTATTGAGGAAGCAAAAGAGAGGAGTATGGGTTTTTGTTGAAGGATAAAATTTTAGAGTTAGAAAAGAACATAGTCCTTGCTCTGGAGTTGCCTATGTGATGAGTACTGATCAGGTCCCATATTTCCAGTGTATCCCTCAAATCAGCTTCTTCCTCTTTGGGATAATTAACTCTTCATTTTGAAAACTTCACTTTCTTTATATTGTTTATGCTGTTGTTTCCCAGAAATCTTCATGATAATTTGATAACTTACTGTATCATATATTAGAGTATAAAAAGCTACAATACTTGTAACAGTTTGGTTTTATCAGTAATATGATAACAGCCAGACGGGTGAACAGAATCAATTCAGCACATCTGGAAATTTAGTATGTAACAAAGGAGATGTTTCAAATAAGTAAGGAAACAAATTATTTGATTTAATAAAACACTGATATAACTAGTTATTTGGGGGAAAAAAGTGAGTCCCTTTCCATTGCTTATAGCAAAACAAATTCCAGATGGATTAGGATTTAAATAATTTTTGAAGGCCATAAAAAATAATAGACTTTAGTGAATAATCCTGTTATTTGAAGTATGGAAGGATCTTTTAAATAGAAAACCAAAGAAAGCAAGGAACTGAAAAGGAAAAAGATCAACATGTGTGACAGAAGTAAATACTTACATAAAAAAATTTTAAAGACAAACTAGTAAAGAATATTTGTAAAATAGATGATAGTATTCCTATTATGTGAGGTCTTAATTTAAGGAGAATAAGAAAAACACTCTAGTAGAAATCTCCGTAATAATCAAAAAGTAAGTTAAAATTGCCTGTCAGATTGGCAAAAAAAACCCTGAAATGGACAAGGGTATAGACTTCCCAGGTGGCACTGTGGTTAAAGAACTCCCCTGCCAATGCAGGAGATGCAAGAGATGGGGGTTCAATCCCTGGATCAGGAGGATACCCTGGAGTAGGAAACGGCAAGCCTCTCCAGATTTCTTGCCTGGAAAACTCCATGGACAGAGGAGCCTGGTAGACTACAGTCCATGGGGTCGCAAAGAGTTGGACACAACTGAGCACACAGGCATGTAGATTAACAAATGCCCTTAAACGATGTTAGTGGGCACATAAATTGGTACACCATGCATTATTATATATAACAATTTTAAATGTGTGCCCTTTGGACTTCCCTGGTGGTACAGTGGATAAGAATCTGCCTGCCAATGTAGGGGATGTGGTTTCAATCCATAGTCCAGGAAGATTCCACATGATACAGAACAACTAAGCCTGTGCACCAAAACTGCTGATCTCGCGTGCCATGACTAGTGAAACCCTCATGCTCTAGGGCCCTAGAGCCACAACTAATTGAGTCCACATGCTCCAACTACTGAAGCCCGTGCTCCTAGATCCTGTGCTGTGCAACTAGAGAAGCCATTGTAATGAAAAGCCTATGCACCACAGCAAACAGTAACTCCCACTTGCTGCACCTAGTGAAAGCCTGTGCATAGCAAAAATAAAATGTGTGCCCTTTGACCTAGTGACTAGGCCTCCGGGAATTCCTTTTAAGAAAATAAATGACTATGTTAGCAAGCACATATGTCCATATGTAGTAAGTAAACAATGTCCATAATGTAGAAAGTGATGAAAGCAGATTACAAAACAAATAATCCCATCTTTATGTACTTATTTGTATGTATGTTAAGTGAACATACATGAAATATGCATAAGAAAAACTTCTAAGAGTATATGGACCAGAAATAGTGGTTTACTCTAGGAGCTGTGAATACAGATGATTGTCTTTACATTTTGGAACATTTGGATCCTTTTATGACAAAAATAGAAAATTTTAATTTTGAAAAAATAATTTTTTCAATCCTGGTTTCACATTGAAAAAACAAACTTGGCAATAACTTTTGAAACCTAATGAACTATAGTAACCTCAAAAAAAGTGCTCATATTTGTGAGATAAAATTATGTACTGATTTCAAGTAATATTGTACATTTTTCTTTTAAAAAGCACACTGAGTTTTGTATGAGAGTTTTAAAACTGTTAAACATGGTTATTTTGACTTGATTCAGCATATTTTTTATGTCCTTGGGAATAGAGATATGAAAGCTGTTTTATGGCATTCTCTTCATTAGAATAAAAAAATGTTCTTAGATCCTGAACTTTTAATATTTTATATCAATTTTACTTTATTCTAATTCTTTGAAGATTGATGTTACATGCCTAGTATATGTTATAGCTTTGCATTAATTACATATTTGATATAAATAGAGCAACCTTTTGGGAATCTATTGTCTACTATAATTTAGGATATAGTGATCCTAAATCCAGGTTCAGCTGCTACAGATAATTAAGGTATTTGCAGGCATATCTTAAAATTTACATTTACCAATTATCAGTGAACTAACCTTTCTGTCCCCTGTATTACAGGAATCATGGGTAAAGAAGGAAGACAAGCTGCAAGGAACAGTGACTATGCAATAGCTAGATTTAAATTTCTCTCCAAATTGCTTTTTGTTCATGGTCATTTTTATTACATTAGAATAGCTACCCTTGTACAGTATTTTTTTTATAAGGTGAGTTTCATGGAGATATTTTTGAGTTAATTGATAACAGTATTTGAGGTTTCAGTTTAAGGAATGTTATTAATATTACCATACAAATTAGTCTGAAATTTTTTTCTATAAGTCCAAATAATATACTTTTATTATTTTATCATAATATAAATATATAAAATTTATTTATCATAAATATAAATATCATAATAAAAATAGTATACTTTTATTATTTTATCATAAATCTAATGTGTACTCACAGAAAGCAAATCAGTGGTTGCCTGAGGCCAAGAGTGTGGGTGATAGAATTGACTAGAAAAGTATATGGGAGAACTTTGCTTGACAGAAAAGTTCTTTAACTTGATTGTGGTGGCAGTTACATGGATGTATGAATTTGTCAGGACACATCAAAATTCATACTTATTTTATTCTATGTAAATTAGAACATGAATGGTTTGATTTCTTTATTGTTATTTTGTCCGGAACCAGAGGTAAGTAATTTTATCTCCAATATTGTGATTTTAAGCAGAAGTTCTTAATCTTTTTTGGGCCATGAATGACTGGTAGTCTAGTAGTATAAACTACTCAATATAGGGATTTTAGATGTATAAAATAAAATACATAGAATTACAAGGAAGCCAATTATGTTGAAATATTGTTCTATCTCTTGACCCTTTGGGCAAAGATAGGATTATTTGGAACCAATGTTAAGCGCCTCTGAATACCAAGACATTTACTACATCAGAGTGTTCTGTGTTGCATGCATTTTTATAATTAGTAGCTGCAGCCCAATGAAAGAACACAGGTAGATTGTATAATGCTAATAGATGATGTTGGCAGTTTTTTCTTAGCTTATTATAACAACTTTTGCTGTGACCTGGGCTTCCCTGGTAGCTCAGCGGTTAAAGCGTCTGCCAGCAGTGCGGGAGACCCAGGTTTGATCCCTGGGTTGGGAAGATCCCCTGGAGAAGGCAATGGCACCCCACTCCAGTATTCTTGCTTGGAGAATCCCATGGACGGAGGAGCCTGGTGGGCTACAGTCCACGGGGTCGCAGAGTCGGACACGACTGAATGACTTCACTTTCACTTTCAAGGCTTTTGTAATGGAAAGAGATTTTGATCACTCCATTTATTGTATTTTAAATATTTTTGCATTTTAAAGTAATTTTAGCCCTAAAGTTTAAGTAAACCTTCCTAATTGTATTTTGTATGAAAAGTATTGAATAATAGTTATAAATTCAAAATTATCATATTGTTTGGCAATGATAGGAGTCAAAGGTATTTTCATTCTGACATTTGCAGTGCTTCATAGACTACTTTGAGGCATTTTTTAATAAAATGGGATTCTTATTTTCCTGTTTTTGTATGGACAAGTTCTTATGGGCAGATCTACTTACTATATCAACTGAAGATTATTTTCTGGACTCTTTAATAAAAGTCATTTTTATAAATCATTTCTCATTTAGACTTAAATATTTCAATAATTTCCATTTAATCTTGTTTTTCAGAATGTGTGCTTTATCACACCCCAATTTTTATATCAGTTCTACTGTTTGTTTTCTCAACAAGTAAGTAAATAGAGTCTTTTGTTTTATCCTTTTAGATAAAGAGTAGAGTATGTGTGTTCAGGTTTTGTTAAATACTTGAGGGACCTTTTCTATTTTTCCTAGTCCTACAGATAACTAGCTAGACATAACTTTTCTTATAGTATATTTAATTATCTTAGCGTCAGTATTTCTTTTTTCTGATTTTCAGTTTGAAATGAGTGTAAATACCAAAAAATATTTTAACTGTGGATGCTTTTTTTAAAAAATAGATATTATTACTCTTAATAGCTTGTGAGAGGACTTTGGTATTTTCAACTTATGTATAGTACTTCTATAAAATTCATATCAAGCCAGGCCCCATAATTGTTGGAAGATTACATCATTATTTATTTTTTGACTCATAGAATTTTTTTTAGATTTGGAAGAAACATAGTGATTGAGTCCAGGGATGACATATAGGTTTCATCTCAGAAGGTAAATAATTAAATGGAGGTTCCAAGAGTGCTATATTGAAAAGGATTCTGAAACTATATGATTATATGCTCACAGGGAAAACTTTGTAATAGGTTAACAGTAGCTATAATGAACACTTGATGGGTCTTTTCTTTGTACACATGTCACATAGAGAAGGAAACTGAAATCCATAGGGATTAAGTAACTTGCCCAAGATTACGTAGTTAATAACTAAACCATGCTTGGACCTATTGCTTCTGACTACTTGAGCACCCTTCTCACATATCATACTCAGCATCTCTAATTGATCAAGACATTTATTCTAATTTATTGAAAGTTTTAATTATCTTAGGTTTTTGGGGTTTTTTTTTAATGAGCTTTTTCCTACCCTTAATCACCGTTTTCTCCTTTGTTTACAACCTGGAACTCTAAATTTGAGACATCTGCTTGGACATTGATTGCTAGTAAAAATGTTTTACTTGGATGAAATAGAGAATGCTGTGAGAGCATGTGACAAGAAGACTTAACCTATTTTGATTAGGTTTTCAGGAATTTATAGTACAATCTGAGAGACAGTATCAATGTTAATAAAAGCTATATGTGAAGAATAGGCAAAGTGCTAAGCACTTAGTACCAATAGTAGTACATATAACTGTTTAGAAGAAGCAGCTATCATCAGGAATTTGAGCCAGAGTATTTTAAGTTTCATGGATCATGGATTAAAGAAAGTGTAGGACTTAGGTTGGAAGACAAAGCTATGAAAGCAAAACTATATGTATAGTGTATCAAAGGAATAATAACAAGCCTAGGACACATGTAAGAGAATTGTGTAAAATTACATCACAGTGGTCAAATTAGAATGTCTTGAAATATAGATCCATCTGACTGTAATAGCAGAATCACGTGACATAACAAAATATTCCAATTTCCACAAAGACTATAAATGTAGAAACATTATGTTTATATAAGAAACCAGTTCAGTCGCTCATTCGTGTCCAACTCGTTGTGACCCCATGAATCGCAGCACACCAGGTTTCCCTGTCCATCATCCTAAAATGGATTCAGTGTAAACTGAAAATATGTAATTTTTATGATGCTTCTTTGTAATTATATGAATAAGTATAATAGTAATGTAGTCTAGAGTCTACAAATTCCTACAAATTTCTCTTTCTAGACACTATATGACAGCGTGTACCTGACTTTATACAATATTTGTTTTACATCCCTACCTATTCTGATATATAGTCTGTTGGAACAACATATAGACCCTCATGTATTACAGAACAAACCCACTCTCTATCGGTAAGTGTTTTCCAATATTAAATGTCCATACCACCTCTTGCAACAAGTAGTACATTATATTTCAATAGTTATCCATTTTTAAAAGTATCTTAAAAATAAGCAAGTATATCAGGCAGTTTCTTGGTGATTAATGTCTTACTAAAGGAAGTACTTAAGTTCTTGTATGATTTATAGGTGTTGAACATTGAAGAGAATATTTGAATGATTTTTCCAGTGTTTTTAGGAATGAATAGTTTGGGCCTAGGAATGCACTGAGCAGTTGCGTAATTTGCACTTACTGTTTTAAACCAATAATACTCTGTTTCATGGGTACGCACAAAAGTTATTCATTACTTAGTTATCTCTAGAGTTCCTAAAAAATAGTTCGTGTTCTAGCCCTGCCAAATTTATGGGTAGTAATTGATGCAAAATATAGAGTTGAGGCCATTAAATCCCATCCCAGGCCCCCTGGGTTTTCAGGACTAACTTATGATTCCCACATTAACTTGACTTTTACGCTTATAGAGATATTCGGTTATCAAGAAATGGCAGTAACTTACCTTAATTTCCCAGGATATCTAGGGCTGGGCTTGACCCAAGATTGTGCATAGTTGTTTAGTCGTGTCTGACTCTTTGCAACCCCATGGACTATAGCCCGCCAGGCTTCTCTGTCCATGGGGATTCTCCAGGCCAGAAGACTGGAGACATGGAGGGTTGCCATGCCCTGCTCCAGGGTATCTTCCCAACCCAGGGATTGAACCCAGGTCTCCCGCATTGCAGGAAGATTCCTTATCATCTGAGCCACCAGGGAAGCCCAGGAATACTGGAGTCGGTAGCCTGTCCCTTCTCCAGGGGATCTTCCCAGCCTGTGAATTGAACCAGGGTCTCCTTCATTGCAGGCAGATTCTTTAGCAGCTGAGCTACCGAAGCCCTGACCCAAGATTGGCACAGACTTTTCTTTTCATAATAGCTGTTGATAGATGTGAACTCAGTTAGGAACCTCAGTGCTGAACCTAGCTCACAGGACTCCACCATAAAGAAATAATCATGGCTGAGTTATAACAGAATATAACAGAATTTGACAAAGAGGGAATTCCCAGGTAGTCCAGTGGTTAGGATTCTAGGCTTTCACTACTAGGGGGCCAGGTTCAATCCCTGGTCAGGAAACTAAGATCCCATAAGGCACACATTATGGCCCCAAAAAAAGTAATAGCAAAGAAATAGCAACTTTACACAATTAAACTGAAGAATTATGCCCATATCATATTTCCTTATCAAATGAGAAATTGTATTTGAATATGAGAATTATAAGCTATTACACAGCTGTATGATTTACAAGCAGTGGTTTGTAAATTAGATTTTGTTCTTCTAAAATTTGTAAGCAATTTTAAATTAAAAAGCCATCTTGTTTCTTAATTATCAAATGGTAATAATTATTTAGTAGATAAATAAGTCCTGATGTATTTTTTTTTCTCTTCCTTTTTTTTTTTAAATTTGCAGAGACATAAGTAAAAACCGTCAATTAAGCATGAAAACATTTCTTTATTGGACCACCTTGGGTTTCAGTCATGCCTTTATTTTCTTTTTTGGATCCTATTTTCTCATAGGGAAAGATACATCTCTGCTTGGAAATGGCCAGGTAAAATATACAGTTTTTTACACAATGTTTTTAATAATTAATGTAGTTTGGCTTTTGATAACTTTGTCATAAAAAATAAAGTAAAATTACATTTAAGTTATAAAGTTGTATATATTAAATTAAAATGTAATTATTAAAAGGTTTTAACTTATTTTTAATCAAATTTCATACAAATGAAAATTAAAACAGAAAGGCAGTGCAGTGTAATTTTAATGTGAAACTCAAGTTACCTAAGTAGTTTTGCGGGTTCAAAAATTAATTCATATAAGGGGATATATTCATTCCACTGCATGCGGTTCGCTTCAGGATTGTGTTTTAATAATAGCTACTGTTTATTTAGTACTTAATATTGTGCTCAGTGCTTTACATGCTGCATTTCCATTAATCCTCACAGTAATTCTATTGGAACGATACTATTGGCTTTTTCAAATGAGAAATAGAGACAATGTCTAGGGTTTTGCTTTTAAATGGATGGATTTTTTTTTTTTTTTGGTAAGCTTAAAAAGTGCTGCTGTACTCTTAAGTGCACACCAGCAATCCTGAAGATGTCAAGTTACGGATTAGAATGGCCATATTTCTGAAATTTAAAATTGGAAAGGAGTACCACACAGTTTGTTACTTCTGTGTCCTGACTGGAATGCTCATGTTGAGAGATTCTTTGCAGAAGTGGGCCTCTCTCTCTAGGCTTAACTAGATAGGTTAGGAAGGAAAGAAATGACAACTGTAGTCCTGTGATAGACTGAAAATACTTGTCACCTTTCGGTTCAGTTCAGTTCAGTCGCTCAGTCGTGTCCAACTCTTTGCGACCCCATGAATAGCAGAACGCCAGGCCTCCCTGCCCATCACCAACTCCCTGAGTTCACTCAGACTCATGTCCATCGTATCAGTGCTGCTACCCAGCCATCTCATCCTCTGTCGTCCCCTTCTCCTCCTGCCCCCAATCCCTCCCAGCATCAGAGTCTTTTCCAATGAGTCAACTCTTCGCATGAGGTGGCCAAGGTATTGGAGTTTCAGCTTCAGCATCAGTCCTCCCAAAGAACACCCAGGACTGATCTCCTTCAGAATGGACTGGTTGGATCTCCTTGCAGTCCAAGGGACTCTCAAGAGTCTTCTCCAACACCACAGTTCAAAAGCATCAATTCTTCGGCACTCAGCTTTCTTCACAGTCCAACTCTCACATCCATACATGACCACCATAGCCTTGACTGACCTTTGTTGGCAAAGTAATGTCTCTGCTTTTGAATATGCTATCTAGGTTGGTCATAACTTTCCTTCCAAGGAGTAAGCGTCTTTTAATTTCATGGCTGTAGTCACCATCTGCAGTGATTTTGGAGCCCCAAAAAACAAAGTCTGCCACTGTTTCCCCATCTATTTCCCATGAAATGATGGGACCAGATGCCATCATCTTCATTTTCTGAATGTTGAGCTTTAAGCCAACTTTTTCACTCTCTTCTTTCACTTTCATCAAGAGGCTTTTCAGTTCCTCTTCTCTTTCTACCATAGGGTGGTCTCATCTGCATATCTGAGGTTATTGATATTTCTCCCGACAATCTTGATTCCAGCTTGTGCTTCTTCCAGCCCAGCGTTTCTCATGATGTACTCTGCATAGAAGTTAAATAAACAGGGTGACAATATACAGCCTTGACATACTCCTTTTCCTATTTGGAACTAGTCTGTTGTTCCATGTCCCGTTCTAACTGTGCTTCCTGACCTGCATATAGGTTTCTCAAGAGGCAGGTCAGGTGGTCTGGTATTCCCATCTCTTGAAGAATTTTCCACAGTTCATTGTGATCCACACAGTCAAAGGCTTTGGCATAGTCAATGAAGCAGAAATAGATGTTTTTCTGGAACTCTCTTGCTTTTTCGATGATCCAGCAGATGTTGGCAATTTGATCTCTGGTTCCTCTGCCTTTTCTAAAACCAGCTTGAACATCTGAAAGTTCACGGTTCACATATTGCTGAAGTCTGGCTTGGGGAATTTTGAGCATTACTTTACTACTGTGTGAGATGAGTGCAATTGTGCGGTAGTTTGAGCATTCTTTGGCATTGCCTTTCTTTGGGATTGGAATGAAAACTGACCTTTTCCAGTCCTGTGGCCACTGCTGAGTTTTCCAAATTTGCTGGCATATTGAGTGCAGCACTTTCACAGCATCATCTTCCAGGATTTGAAATAGCTCAACTGGAATTCCATCACCTCCACTAGCTTTGTTCGTAATGATGCTTTCTAAGGCCCACTTGACCCCACATTCCAGGATGTCTGGCTCTAGGTGAGTGATCACACCATAGTGATTATCTTGGTCGTAAGATCTTTTTTGTACAGTTCTTCTGTGTATTCTTGCCACCTCTTCTTAATATCTGCTGCTTCTGTTAGGTCCATACCATTTCTGTCCTTTATTGAGCCCATCTTTGCATGAAATGTTCCCTTGATATCTCTAATTTTCTTGAAGAGATCTCTGGTTTTTCCCATTCTGTTGTTTTCCTCTATTTCTTTGCATTGATCACTGAGGAAGGCTTTCTTATCTCTTCTTGATATTCTTTGGAACTCTGCATTCAGATGTTTATATCTTTCCTTTTCTCATTTGCTTTTCGCTTTTCTTCTTTTCACTTGTCACCTTTAGTTTCTGTTTTCTGTTGGCAATACTTAAGAACTCCAAAATATATTTGCAGTTGGGAGAATATGACGTTTTATCTGTGCAACAAACATTTATTGAGGACTAGCCATTCGCATGTCAGAGAAGGCAATGGCACCCCACTCCAGTACTTTTGCCTAGAAAATCCCATGGACGGAGGAGCCTGGTAGGCTGCAGTCCATGAGGTCGCTAGAGTTGGACACAACTGAGCAACTTCACTTTCACTTTTCACTTTCATGCATTGGAGAAGGAAATAGCAACCCACTCCAGTGTTCTTGCCTAGAGAATCCCAGGGACGGGGAAGCCTGGTGGGCTGCTGTCTATGGGATCGCACAGATTCGGACACGACTGAAGCGACTTAGCAGCAGCAGCAGCAGCCATTCCCGTGTACTATACTAGTGCCTAGATTTATTAGAGAAACTAACACACTCGGTTATAGAGCTTAGAGTCTTCTGAGAGATACCAGAAATGAGCAATTGAAATAAAACAATATTCAAGGGCATAAAGGAAATGAATTTCAATTTTAGGCTTTAACCATGCAAATCCCTTTAGGATGTAGAATAGGAACATACATATTATTGCCACTTGTGAGGACATGCTTAGCCAGGTTTGGAAAAATGTATGAATCTAGTTTGTGTTGCATGAATGTTAATAGCATTTTCCCCAAGTAATTGAATTTTATTGAATTTTTTTCTCTGTGCCAGGTATATTCCATGTATTAACTTACTAAATTGTAACAACAGTCCTATATGAAGAAAATATATGTTACTTTTTTCATATTAGAAAAGTAATCTCAGGTTAAGAAACCTGCCTCAAGTCACATAGTAAATAAATTACAAAAGTATAATTCAATATTATATAATTGATATATAATATTCTATATTATATAGAATATTATATTCTATATTATACAGTATAAATCTGTATAATGTCAAAGCCTGTATGCTTTGCCATGATCCTAAATTCTGTTGAGAAACAATTATTAGCCTGGTACACTTTTGTGCAGTATTACCACCTGTGCAAGGACCATCAAATTTATTCATTTATTTATTTATTTATTTATTTATTTGCCTGTGCTAGGTCTTGGTTGCTGCTCACAGGCTTTCTTTAGTTGCAGTAAGCAGGGGCTACTCTCTAGCTGCAGTGCAATGGCTTCTCATTGTGGTAGCTTCTCTTGTTGCAGAGCAGGGGCTCTACAGTGTGGTCTTAGTAACAGTTGTGGCCCATGAGCTTAGTTGAGTCTTTGCATGTGGGATCTTCCTGGGCTGGGAATCGAACCTGTGTCCCTGCATTGGCAGGCAGATTCCTAACCAATGAATCACCAGGGAAGTTCAGTCATCAAATATATAGATATATGGATGAGCATGCCCATTTCCACCTAAAATACTGGGCCAAAAATGGGATAGAATAAAGAGGGGGGAAAGTTAAGAAAAAAGGAAGATGTCATTGGATAAAAAGGAAGTTAAAGAGATCTCTTTTGTGCTAGTTACTTTTCCTCTGATTTTGAAATACTGTATCCGAAAAATATACAAAAATAAAAAGTTAAACCACCTGTTCTCCTTGTATCATAATTATTCCTATCATTTTTACATATTTCTATTATTTTTTCATTAACCTCAGAATTTATATCCTCTTATTTCTCAATAACCTTATCATCATTTTCCCCTTAATATTGCCTTAGTGATTTTTCTTATTAAAAATGCTTCAAAAATATTTTTTCATAGCACATAATATTCAGTTCAGTTGCTCAGTCATGTCTGACTCTTTGCGGCCCCATGAACTGCAGCATGCCAGGCCTCCCTGTCCATCACCAACTCCTGGAGTTCACCCAAACCGATGTCCATTGAGTCGGTGATGCCATCCAACCATCTCATCTTCTGTCATCCCCTTCTTTTCCTGCCCTCAATCTTTCCCAGCATCAGGGTCTTTTCAAATGAATCAGCTGTTCCCATCAGGTGGCCAAAGTATTGGAGTTTCAGCTTCAACATCAGTCTTACCAATGAACATCCAGGACTGATCTCCTTTAGGATGGACTGGTTGGATCTCCTTGGAGTCCAAGGGACTCTTGAGCGTCTTCCCAATACCACAGTTCAAAGGCATCAATTCTTCAGCGCTCAGCTTTCTTTATAGTCCAACTCTCACATCCATACATGACCACTGGAAAAACCATAGCCTTGACTAGACTAACCTTTGTTGACAAAGTAATGTCTCTGCTTTTCAATATGCTGTCTAGGTTGGTCATAACTTTCCTTCCAAGAAATAAGCGTCTTTTAATTTCATGGCTGCAGTCACCATCTGCAGTGATTTTGGAGCCCATTACATGGCATAAATTATTTAAGAATACTACAGTTTTGATTTGCTTCTAGTTTTTAGTGACTTTTAAAATTAAATCTTGAGCATGCTTTATATGAAAGAAAAAATCTTAATGAAAGGTAAATTGTTGTTGGCCCTTTGGTATAAAAGTTTTTTTTTTCTTTTTACCATTAGTTAACTACCATTTTTTTAACTCAAATTGTATATCATTAAGTTCCTTCCCCTTTTAGCCTACCAGTTCTATCACTCAGGTATATGCCACTAGAAATTAATCTACCACTCCCTGCCACCAGTACTAGTAGATACAGTGAGAAAGGGGCATATGTTACAGTCAGTCAGATTGGATTTACATCCTAGCACCTGAAGTTATCATTTGAGTGATTTGGGATGAGTTAGTTAACCTCTCTGAGACTCAGTTTCCTCCATCAAAATTAGGAGCTTAATTACTACCTTATAGGTTTGCTGTGAGGAGTAAATGATATATGTAGGGTATTAGGCATAGTGGCTAGCATACAGAAGTACTCAACCTTCAGAATATTGTTATTATTGCTATCAAGTCTTTTTACTAAAGACCTTGTCCTACCCAATCCCATCTAGCCTACTTCTCCCACAAACTCTCTCTTTAACCGTGTAACTGCCCTTGCTGGCTCTCTCAGAACATGCAACATTCATTTCTAGTGTTCAAAGCCATTTCTGTTTGCTCTCTAGAATGCTGTTGCCTCTTTCTCTTATGTCTGTCTATTCTTCAGGGTTGAGCCTAGGTTGTAATTTTGAGAAAGAAAAATCTTTTTGTATTTTTTACTACAGAACTTTTTTTTTTTAATGTTAATGATTTTAATTACTCTTTTCATACTATACATGTCCTCAGCTGTTGAAACCTAATCATCAAATGATAAGAGCTCTGTGTTAAGATAGAAATATACTATTTTATATTTGTATTCCACAGAGAAGTCAGTATCTTTATTTTAATTCAAATGATTTAACAACTGTAATTGCCAATCAGGTCATTAAAGACACATATGCAATTTAATTCCTAACAGTACATATAGATTTATTTTAATTAAAGCTTGTATGATTGAAATGTCTTTGATTATCTAGTTCATTGCATAATTTCCCTGCATATTCTCTTATTCATGAGAATATTTAAAGCACTAATAATACTCAAATCAATAGGAAATTATTCATATACAGAGAACAGAAAATATACATTGCTTCTTACAGTATCATCCAACAGTTGGTCAATGTTTAAAATGAATAATAAAGAGATAGTTTGTACTGGAGAACTGAACAACTGATTAACTCTATAGAAGGTAATTGTCTTATAGATCAATGTATAGTTAAGTTAAACCTGTTACAAAATTGGAAGAAGTTATATATTTTTTTTTACTATTTCTACTTCCTGGCCTCCTTTTCTCCCTTGAATGTACTCCTGTGGGACTTTCCCCCAAAGCACTCCCATCCAAACCATGTTCTTTATGTTCAGCAGTACCCGTTTTATTGCTAAATCCAAGAGCATGCCTTAGCCCTTATGAACTCAACCACTGGGTACAATTTATGAAGCCTTCCTGCCTGCCACAGTATCTTCTCTCAGTCTCTAGAAGTTACTTTGGCTTCATTACCAACTATTCCTTTTCAGTCTTTTAGGGACCATAGTAGCTGCCTTCTTCCTGCTTCCATTCTTTCCCTTCCTACTATCCATTCTCTGCACAGCAGCCCAAGTGATCTTATAAAAATGAAAACAATTTTGGACTACCTCTTGGACTGTATTTCCTACCACCTTCCCTTTTAGTCACTCTGTGCCAGCCACACTGGTTTTCTTGCTCCTTCAGACTAATTTATTCCTGTATTAGGACTTCTGCACTTACTCTTTCTCGGCCTAGATTCTTTTCCCTCATGTGGTCATGTGGCTGAATCCCTTAATTCCTTCAGGTCTCCTGAACTATCACTGGCTTGACTCAGACTTTCTAGACCACTCCAGTAAAATCCTGTCCCTCCCACTTTCCGTCACTTCCTGACCCCTTACTCTACATTTATTTTTCTTCATGGTGCCTGCCTCTACCTGAAAGTATATATTTTTAAGTTTATTTTCTGCCTTTTCTACTAGGCAAATTCCACGAGGTCAGGAGTGTTACATTATTACTGCTTCATTCCCCAAGGTCTAGAATGGTACTTGGTATGGAATAGATTCTCCGTTATTATTTCTTGATTGGCTTTACAAGTGAGTAATGAATCATCTTCTTTAATTTGAAATATAAGGTTGGCTTTATTAAATAATTAGGTAGCATATTAAGTTAAAAGAAGTGGCTTAAAAACCCAAAACATTGTGATAGAAAATGTTTTGAGCATTTGTCTCTTCCGAGCAGGAACAGATCCAGGTTTAGTAGTCTAAACCTTACTCATTTTGGCAGGCGCTCTTTAAGTGAAAAAAACATAAAACTATAAGTACAAACATAAGTATATGTGAAAATGATTGTTAGTGACATAAATAAGTTCTATTTAACGCAAGCCAAATAAGCCCAACTCAACTTCTCTTTAGCTAGATCCCCAAATTTCTCTGCCACTCACCTCATCACCAGTTAAACTAAATTCGAGGGGAAATCACAGAGAAATAGTCTTAAGTTATTGCTGCAGTTGAAATAAACTAGTTTGCTAATTTACCCAAAAAAGAGAGTGTGAATTTGTTTTCTACAGCTCCCTCTAGGTCCTTAAATGCTCAAATTTTAAATCATTCTCTGCTTCAAAGGAAGATACACATAATTAGCCCCAATCTGGGCCAGTAAAACCAGATACTGAGAGGTAGATATGTGTGGTTGTTACCATTTCCAGGCCCAGGTGGCCTGACTGTATTAATTACCTGTTTCCATATCACTGAAAGAGGAGCTGGCATTCTTGAGAGCCAAATTGAGTGAGATACAATGTTTTTTCAGTATTCTAAGTCATTTCTAGAGATGATAAAAGCAGGAAAAGTCTTTTCCATTATTTTCCTCTTGACAAATAAGCTCCCCAGATCAGATCAGATCAGTCGCTCAGTCGTGTCCGACTCTTTGCGACCCCATGAATCACAGCACACCAGGCCTTCCTGTCCATCACAACTCCCGGAGTTCACTCAGACTCATGTCCATCAAGTCAGCGATGCCATCCAGCCATCTCATCTTCTGTCGTCCCCTTCTCGTCTTGCCCCCAATCCCTCCCAGCATGAGAATCTTTTCCATTGAGTCAACTCTTCGCATCAGGTGGCCAAAGTACTGGAGTTTCAGCTTTAGCATCATTCCTTCCAAAGAAATCCCAGGGCTGATCTCCTTCAGAATGGACTGGTTGGATCTCCTTGCAGTCCAAGGGACTCTCAAGAGTCTTCTCCAACACCACAGTTCAAAAGCATCAATTCTTCAGCGCTCAGCCTTCTTCACAGTCCAACTCTCACATCCATACATGACCACAGGAAAAACCATAGCCTTGACTAGACGGACCTTTGTTGGCAGAATACCTTCAAATAAAGGGATATTAATGATTCATTGTTGATTGTAAGAACCATTATTTATTGGTTACTTTTTTACCTTTTAAGCTATTTGTTTTTTAATTGAAGTATAGTTAACTTACAGTGTTGTTAGTTTCACATGTATAGCATAGTCATTCAGTTGTATGTATACATATATATATTCTTTTTCAGATTCCCATTATAGGTTATTACAAGATCCCTGTGCTATACAGTAGGTCCTTACTGTTCACCTGTTTTATATATAGCAGGGTGTATATGTTAATCCCAAACTTCTAATTTATCTTCTCTCCCCACCCAACCCTGCTATCCCCTTTGGTAACATAAGTTTGTTTTCTGTGTCTGTGAATCTGTTTCTGTTTTATAAACAATTTCATTTATATCTTTTTTTTTTAGATTCTGTGTATGTGACATCATATGATATTTGTCTGACTTACTTCACTTAATATGATAATCTCTGGGTGAATCCATGTTACCAAAAATGGCATTATTTCATTATTTTTTATGGCTAAGTAATATTCCATTGTGTATATACACCACAGCTTTATTCATTCATCTGTCAGTGGACATTTAGGTTGCTTCTGTGTTTTTGGCTATTGTAAATAGTGCTGCTATGGACATTGGGGTTCGTGTGTCTTTTCAAAGTAGTTTTCTCTGGTTATAAGCCCAGGATTGGGATTGCAGAATCATATGGTAACTGTTTTTAGCTTTTTAAGGACCATTATTCTCCATAGTGGCAGCATTAATTAAATTCCCACCAACAGTGTAGGAGAGTTCTGGCATGGTGGCTTTTTGTTGCACTATGTGGGCTTTCTCTGATTGCGGAGCATGGGCTCTAGATCGCCAGGCTCTGGTTGCAGCATGCAGGCTTAGTTGCCCCTAGGCATGTGGGATCTTATTTCCTGGACCGGGGATTGAACCCACATCCTCTGCATTGGAAGGCATGTTTTTAACCAGTGGACCACTAAGGAAATCCTTCTGTAGACTTTTTAATAATGGCTAGTCTGGCACTGTTAGGGGATTCCTCATTAATGAAATTTTGATTTGCATTTCTCCTATAATTAGTAATATTGAACAATTTTTAAAATGCCTGTTGACCATCTGTGTGTTTTCTTTAGAGAAATGTCTACTAGGTCTTCTGCCCATTTATTTATTTTTTTTTTATAATTAAGCTGTATGAGCTGTTTGTATATTTTGGAAATTAATCCCTCATCTGTAGCATCATTTGCAAATATTTTCTCCCAGTTCATAACTTGTCTGTTTGTTTTGTGGATGTTTTCCTTTGCTGGCAAAAACTTTTAAGTTTAGTTAGGTCCCATTTGTTTATTTTTGGTTTTATTTCCATTACTTTAGGAGACAGATCCAAAAATATATTTCTGCATTTTATGTCAGAGTGTTCTGCCTATGTTTTCTTCTAGGAATTTTACGTTTAGGTCTTCAATTTCTTTAGATTTTATTTTTTTATATGGTGTTAGGGAATGTTCAGAGAAGGCAATGGCACCCCACTCCAGTACTCTTGCCTGGAAAATCCCATGGACAGAGGAGCCTGGTAGGCTGCAGTCCATGGGGTCGCTAAGAGTCGGACCTGACTGAGCAACTTCACTTTCACTTTTCACTTTCATGCATTGGAGAAGGAAATGGCAACCCACTCCAGTGTTCTTGCCTGGAGAATCCCAGGGACAGGGGAGCCTGGTAGGCTGCCGTCTCTGGGGTCGCACAGAGTCAGACACGACTGAAGCGACTTAGCAGCAGCAGGGAATGTTCTAATTTCATTATTTTACATGTAACTGTCCAATTTCCCAGCACCACTAATTGAAGAGGTTGTCTTTTCTCCATTGTACATATTTGCCTCCTTTGTCATAGATTAATTAGACCATTGGTGCGTGGGTTTATTTCCTGGCTTTCTATCCTGTTTCACTGATCTGTGTGTGTCTGTTCCACTGATCTATATGTCTGTTTTTGTGCCAGTATCATACTGTTTTGATTACATTAGCTTTGTAGTATAGTCTGAAGTCAGGGAGTATGATTCCTCCAGCTCCATTATTCTTTTCTCAAATTATTTTGGCTATTCAGGGTCTTAAGCACTGAGTTTGTCATTTATTTTGAATTACTTGGATAAGTTTTATTGCCATTGGAACCCATTTGTTTTTAAATGACTGGTCTTTTAAATAGTTTTTTTAAAACCAATGGTAAAGATTATGACTATTTGGTGACCTAAATTGACATAAAATTCTGGTTATGCTCTTATTTGTGGAAATTAAATCCTGATATTCTTTGGAGAATCTGCAAATCTGCATTTTTAATAGGAGAAGGCAGTGGCACTCCACTCCAGTACTCTTGCCTGGAAAATCCCATGGGCAGAGGAGCCTGGTAGGCTGCAGTCCATGGGGTCGCTAAGAGTCGGACCTGACTGAGCAACTTCACTTTCACTTTTCACTTTGCTGCATTGGAGAAGGAAATGGCAACCCACTCCAGTGTTCTTGCCTGGAGAATCCCAGGGACGGGGGAGCCTGGTGGGCTGCTGTCTATGGGGTCGCACAGAGTCGGACACGACTGAAGTGACTTAGCAGCAGCAGCGGTCAGTTTTAGCTAAAAAGCCCAGGGCAATACTATCTACTGGCATGAACTGTATTTTTACACGGAATCCTTTGAGTCATTCCACTAGCCGTTACCTTTCCTTTCAAGTGTTGGTTTTGTGTATAAATTTCTTTTTACTTGATCTTTCTATTATGTGTCCAAAATACAGTGGCACGTATTCTCTTCTGACTTTTGGCTGGAGTGGTTTCAGAAAATAATTATAGTTGAACAGGGTTTATTATCATATTTACTGTGTGACAGGAGTAAAACAGTTACTAACAGCTGTTTCAGTTCAGTTCAGTTCAGGAGCTCAGTCGTGTCCGACTCTTTGCGAGCCCATGAATCACAGCACACCAGGCCTCCCTGTCCATCACCAACTCCCAGAGTTCACTCAAACTCAGTGTCCATCAAGTCGGTGATGCCATCCAGCCATCTCATCCTCTGGCGTCCCCTTCTCCTCCTGCCCCCAATCCCTCCCAGCATCAGGGTCTTTTCCAATGAGTCAACTCTTCGCATGAGGTGGACAAAGTACTGGAGTTTCAGCTTCCACATCAGTCCTTCCAATGAACACCCAAGACTGATCTCCTTTAGGATGGACTGGTTGGATCTCCTTGCAGTCCAAGGGACTCTCAAGAGTCTTCTCCAACACCACAGTTCAAAAGCATCAATTCTTCGGCGCTCAGCTTTCTTCACAGTCCAACTCTCACATCCATACATGACCACTGGAAAAACCATAGGCTTGACTAGACGGACCTTTGTTGGCAAAGTAATATCTCTGCTTTTCAATATACTATCTAGGTTAGTCATAACTTTTCTTCCAAGGAGTAAGCGTCTTTTAATTTCATGGCTGCAGTCACCATCTGCAGTGATTTGGAGCCCCAAAATATAAAGTCTGCCACTGTTTCCACTGTTTCCCCATCTATTTCCCATGAAGTGATGGGACCAGATGCCATGATCTTCGTTTTCTGAATGTTAAGCTTTAAGCCAACTTTTTCACTCTCCTCTTTCACTTTCATCAAGAGGCTTTTGAGTTCCTCTTCACTTTCTGCCATAAGGGTGGTGTCATCTGCATATCTGAGGTTATTGATATTTCTCCCGGCAATCTTGATTCCAGCTTGTGCTTCTTCCAGCCAGTGTATAATTGTCACTAAAAACTATCTGTGCCACACAACTTCAAACCTGTCTTTGAGTTTCCAGTCTGATAAGGTTATCCAAAGGATCATTTATGTAATAAACATAATAATGCTTTATTGTATTTCTTCTCATTCTCTCTTAACTTTACTAATCTAGTCAGATTTCAAATGTACCTGACATAAATGATGCAAGTGATTTTCAGTAAAGAATGTAGTTATTCTTTGCATCACTTCTGTTTCAGCATCATTTTAACATGTAATACAATACTAGTTTATTCTTTATGTTTTAGATGTTTGGAAATTGGACATTTGGCACCTTGGTCTTCACAGTCATGGTTATTACCGTCACAGCAAAGGTATGATACAGAAATTAGAAGCATGGACACGTTTTGTCTATATAATTCTAATTTTCTTCATTCATTTAGTGATATAGTTTTTCTTTTTAGTCATGCATAATTTCATGGATGGCTAGTTTGATAATTTTAATTTTTGTCAAATTCATTATGAATTCATTTTTTAATTCATTATTTTGGAAAGCCTCAGCTGATTTTTCTAGTCAAAGGAAAGTTAACTCCTCAGTACCCACCTGTGAAATTATGCTTCTGTCTATGTAATGCAAGATAACACAAGCTGGTTTAGCCCATGGAATTGATAAAGTACTCATGAAATTTTAATGCTGCTTCCTCACAGAAGAAAAATAGTATAAACTTGAAATTGTTCAATTTCATACTAGGAGCCTTTCATTAATATTTGTCTTCTGAGGGACTTTGCCATAGGAACTTTTTAGTCACTTATTCTTGGGTTTTATCTGAGAAGTTAAAGATTTATTAATTTACATTAAGGATTTTTTAATTTATTTTTTTAGATGGCTTTGGAAACTCATTTTTGGACCTGGATCAATCATCTTGTTACATGGGGATCTATTTTATTCTATTTTGTGTTTTCTTTGTTTTATGGAGGGATTCTCTGGTGAGTTACTATATTATATTTTAATTATATTGATTCAACTCTAATATTTATTATGATAGGTTATATTATGAACAAATTCTGCTCAGAATAGTTTTAAGAGCCTATCCTGCTAAGAAATTTAGTTCTTTCAGTTGATCTTACTAATAAGGAAGAAAAAAGAAGCTAACAATTACTCTACTGCATTCTAGTGTTTTACCTGAGATATTACATTGATTCATCACAATAATCTTACTATCCCTTTTTTTCTGTTTGGATACTGAACTGTTTAAGATCACAAAGGTTAAAAATAGGATTTACTTGAAAATTATTGTTCTGTATGCTAACCATAGTATTGATACCTCTAAATTGTTACTAATGTATATAATAAAATAAGGCACATAGAACCATTAAAGTTTCATGAAAAAGATAACTTTATCTCTGAAAAGTAAATAGTGTGCTGTATCTTCATTGCTAAAATCAGGTATTCAGCTTCTCTGATAGATCAGAAATGAATGCTTATCCTAAAGAATCCTAAAATTCTTTGATAAGTCATGGACAACTGAAGTCTCTGAATTAGAGTATTTATATTACATTGCCTACTGTGTCTGCAAAATATTACAAAAAGCAGGTAAAAAACTTGGATTGGCTAAAATTAACTTTCATTAGGATTATAAAAGGATGCTCATGACTATCATTTGCTTTTAATCCTCTTCATTTTTTCCTGTATTTCCCCATATTGCTTTGAAGTGATATGTACAAAACCCCAAAAATGGTATCTTGACAAACCTATTACTATGTAGAACTAGTAATATTTGTGAGTACATTTATTTTAAAATAAGTGTATAGAGAAGATCCTCTAACTAGAGCTTTTCAACCTAAAATTTTGGTTATCAACCTTATAGTTGCTTAGTAGAAAACATTTTGTTACATACTTTTGCTTGCCTTTTTAACCTCTTAAGTCTGTATTACTACATAATTCTTTGGATTTCCTACCACTGGGATAGAATAAGTCAACTACTTGCCACTTCCTAATTATAAAAACTATGGTTGTCATTCAAGCAAATTAAATTGGATTTTATTTTTGACAATGAAAGTGTATCACATTTTATTAGTTAAATTACATTGATTTGAAATTTTGAACATTTTACCGCTGTATACCTAAAATTATAACCTTCGAATATAGTGGGTTTACTTAATGTCTTGATTTAAGAATCTGTCTTGTCAGTTTCTTCTTTTATTAATCCCACTTTCTTTGCAGGCCATTTTTGAGTTCCCAGAATATGTACTTTGTATTTATTCAGCTCCTATCAAGTGGTTCTGCTTGGTTTGCCATAATCCTCATGGTTTTTACATGCTTATTTCTTGATATTGTGAAAAAAGTATTTGACCGACAGTTCCATCCTACAAATATCGAAAAGGCACAGGTAACCACATTTTATATACAGTACCTTTTTAATTAGGAGTCTTTAATGAATAGTTGTCATTATAATTTGCTCCTATTAGAAATAGTAAATTAACTATTCCTGTATTAAGTGTTTTGCAATATAAATGTTGTTAAATGTGATACTGTTAAAGTTGTATTAAGTTTTTGACTCCTGAAAAATTATAATTTTAAAAATTTTATAGAAGTAGATTAGAAATATAAAACTATCAAGTCATATCCAAATAATAGTATAAATATATCTTAAGTAATATCACAGCATTCTATCAAATATATATAATTGGGATATATATTCATGTCTTTAGAATCATTAGAATTTCAGTAGTACTTCTTTAGGTTATATTGTTGTCAACAGAAGAAAGAAATTGTTCTTTAACCTAAATAACTTCTACATAATGGATTTTTACAAAATATTTTCTCTGATTGAATACTCACTAAAGTATTTAAACTACAACAGGTATTAACAATGTTTACATAGTGTTTAAGAATATGTTCTTAAGGACCTGATCGTTATGAGTTCAAAATCCTCATTCTACCACTGGGTAGCTCTGACTTTTAAGTCTCAGTTTCCTCATGGGTAAAATTATGACAGAAATGTCTATTTCATTGCATTTGTAATGAAGATTAAATGAAATAATTAATATTCAGATAAAGTAGATGCTCAAGAAATAAAAGCTATTTAGTGGAATGTACCATCTTTGTAATTTGACTTGTACATAACCTGGAAATAGTAGTTTGTTCTGTTAACTGTACCATGGCATTGAATATATATCCTCAGGAACACATTTTAATCAACTTCTATGCCCCTGTAAACACCAAGCTTATTAATTGTTTAATGGGGGATGGGGGTGGGGGTTGTTGTTTTTGCATGTTTGTTGTATGCAAAGCAGATTTTGTTTAAATTTTGGAAATTTAGTTGTGTGTTAATGCTACAAATAGAATAAGTGCTTCCTAAGTATTTAGAGATTTGTTAGGCTTCTTAAATAATATATGGTTTTAATTTCAATTGATCATATTAACATTTCTTTAGCATTTACTTGCTTGGGTCCCTCAATTCTAGCCAGTATACATTTTAACACCTTTGAAGCAGTGCAGGCATCTGAAGCCTGACAGACTTAATTCAATACTGTTTTTAACCATAGAATGTATATTCTTAATTAAGTCACTTCCTTAAGCCTCAGTTTCTTCCTATATAAAATCAGAATAATAATTACTACCCTACATGATTGTTAGAGACAGTTAATATGAAGCACCTGGGTCTGTATATAGTAAGTCCTCAGTAAGAACATAATTACAAGAATGATTTGGATGCTGCTGTAATACTGATCTTCAGCTGGGGCTGAAAAATTTTGCATAATCTGATTACTCTGTCTGCCTATGCATTTATCTATATCTGAATATGGGCAAACTTTTCCACTGTGCAAGATATTACTTACATGTATATCAGAAAGGTTTGCCTTTTTTCTAAGCTTCAGAGATATTCTTGATAATAGAATACTAGTTTTAATACATTGACTCTTATACTTTTTCTAGACCTTTATGAAGAACATTTTTGTCTTGTCTACTTGCCTAAAGTTATATTTCACCAAAATAGATTAATGATATCACTTAGAAACTTAAATTTTTATAAAAGTAAATCAGAATTATTTACATTTATACTTGGAAATTTTCTTTAGGCAGAGTATTTACATACTTATATCTTTCAAAGAGATTTCTTAATGATAATACAGGATGATAATGTTAGTCCTTATTATTTTTATAGGCCTCTTTTTAAAGGATTACACAGGAAGTATTTGATACCTTAAGAAAAAGTTAAAAGTGCTTTATATTTTGGTTCTTTTACCATGGGTTAATTGATTTAAAAAATGGAGTTAAGAAATCCAAAGTTAAGAAATTTTCTATGTCTGAAAGCCTGTATAATCTCCCTTTTTACCCCCACTAAATTTCTTTTAAATGATTTGACTGGATGTTCAACTGGGGTCTGATCTAAAGAGGAGAAGAATGTATACATGTGTAAAACTGTGTCCCTTTGCTATACAGCAGAGATTGGCCCAACATTGTAAATCAATTGTACTTTCGTAAAAAATGAACATATAAAAATAATCTAAAGAGGAAATCTCTACTTTCACTCAGGGATTTTTCCTAGCCTATGGGGGATTTTTCTGTTTTTGTTAAGACAGTATATGGTCCTTCAAATCCCATGTGTGATGTTATTCTTTTGCTATAGTCAGTAATTTTTATTGTTTCAGACTTGTACTGTCACCTCTAATTTCAAATGATAAAATTGTTAGAAAGCGGTCAGTTCCTTACTTCATTTTGCTATCATCCAAATAGTAGCAAGAAAAATTATATCACAAGAAGAGTTGGCAGCATCGATTTTGAGTTTTTCCTGCAGAATAGCAATGTGGTAATAAGAGTAAATTCTTAGGATAGCAAAGCCAACAGCCCTACAAATGTCAGTCATATATGTGTAGCATGTATGATACTTCCTGCTCTTGTAGGAACAAATGTCTTTACAAAGCTTGTCCTGTGTCTGTCTCTTAGATGATAAATACAGCTCACTGACTTGTTGTATGTCCCATCCCTTTTCTGTCCACTTATAGATGTACTCCAACACAGTCGCTTTCAGTGACGAGTTCATCGCACTGCAGCCATTGTCGAGGGCAAGGAATCAGCTGAGCAAACTTAGGTAGAGTAGGAGGAGTAGAACCTCGTTAACTCTTCTGCATGCTAAAGGTCAATTTATATTCAAAAGATGGGCAGAGGCATGAATTAAGAGTGGGGCATTTTTGTTAGCACAGCTCTGTCTCTAATTTGACCTTTACCATTATGTATGTTAAAACCTAAAAAATATCCATTTCTTTGAGATGAAAATTCAGCAAACAGGACAGAGATCTGTACTTTGTTATATGTTTTATACCTTAACTACTTTCCTAACACAATTCTAATGCTTCTGCTTGTCATATTCGTATTTAAGAATGCTTCTGCATGTTGAGTAATTTAATCTACAGAAATGCATCATAAAATTCAAAGTTTTAAGTTTCAGTTACTTAGAAGTGAGAGTTGCCTGTTTTTTATCTTGCCTTAATATGTGTTGTAAATACACATGCATATTTGTCTTTGTACACGGTAATGGCTGCTGAAATAGTTCATATCCTTGCTACAGTTTAGTGCATCTATAAATTGAATAATAGATTTTATCTCATATACATCTTTATCTCTACCGACAGATTCATTCTGTCAGTTTCTGCAAAAAATAATTAGTAATCCCAAGATGTCTTTTGATGGAACAGAATGAAAGTTTGAATCCTAGAACTTTTCATATTAAGATACCAAAGTGATATATTAACTTCAATTCCAGTCTCGTTTGAAGAGGAAAAGTAATATAACTACAATTTTTTTCTTTGTTTTTAGTTTTGGCACCTTTCAGCTTCTCACCCTGGATTTTTAATCATATGTATTTTTAAAATTCTTTTTTATTCTGTAGATTTCTAATCTGTCTGTGTTCACTTGATCAAATGAATGACTTTGACAAAGCCCTACTTAAATAACTTATGTAACCCTGTAATTTTGAACTCTTCCAAAATTTTACCAAACCTTTTGATTTTATTATTCCTATTAGTATGAGGGTTTTTGAAATATTCTACTTTGAATTACAAAGATGTAGATAATACATAAATGGGAGTTTAAGTGGTAGTCAACTAAATTTCATGTTTAAAACGAGAACTAAAATGAAAACAAACTTGGAAGATTTACCTCCAACTTTGGTTGAGCCAAATATATATATCATTTTTATCTATATGTGCCTTCTAAAAACAGTATGTACTTATCATATTTTTGAACATCTAATTATGAACCTTAAGGCAATAGGAGAACTCATTATTTAAAAGAACACGCTGGTAAGCAGATTTGTGAGGATTAACTTTTGCATTGTGAATAATCTTAATATTTTTATTAAATCATATTTTCACATTTCATGGTGGCTCAAATCAAGCAACATTTTTTGAGCAGTGATAGACAAAAAAAGAATGAAGCACAGAAATTGTAAATTAAAGATATCCCACTCCTTAATAGTGTAATAAAATAGTAAGCTTAACATTCATTCATCTGTGAAAGAATACAATGGACGCAGGTACATTAGTCACGTTGTATTTCCTACAAGTCACTCTCCAATCAGGTGGTGTAACAATGGGAGACCCTGTTGGGTAGTCTGTAGGCTGAGTGCTAGCCCAGCATGCCCTTGGCACTGCACCCTCTATATTCTAATCAGATTAGTCAACTCTGAGCTTCAAGGTTCTTCACCTATCAGATAACCATTTTATATACTATAGTCTTATTCACTTACTATCAGCATCAGCAAAAAACAAAAAGAAATATAATCAACCAAAAGTCAGGCAGAAATAACAGTTGCTTACATGAGTGGTGAATGACCACTGGATGGGCATTTGCTTATAGCTTCATGAAGAAAAAGTGCCCACAAATATCTGTCTGCTGGTGCACCCTGTGAATTTAAATGCATCTTGTTTTTGAACCATGTTGAACAGTATTCCTGGGTGTGGTCCAGGATAACTTGTTTACTCTTGTGACAGGAAAATTATGCATATATTGAATGTCTTTAAGAGTTTTCAAATCTTTTATAAGGTTAATATT
This sequence comes from Bubalus bubalis, assembly GCF_019923935.1. Lineage (NCBI taxonomy): Eukaryota > Metazoa > Chordata > Mammalia > Artiodactyla > Bovidae > Bubalus > Bubalus bubalis. The sequence continues at coordinate 129,563,720 of NC_059157.1, read as the reverse complement.
GACACTTCTTAAGAACCATTAACACAAAGCTATTAATAATTTTTTTAAATAAAAGAAAGCTCATTTTTTATATTTTCCACTCCCTTATGAAAAGCAAAGCTATAAAATAAGCTATCTTTACATAAACTTACTGTACTCTTGAAACCAAGAAATTCTACTTTATTATTTATGTGTATAAGAAATTTACTATAGCATTTTTTATAGAAATAATTATCGATTAGTTCTAAGACTGAGAAAACACATAGAAATGAGGGAAAAGTATGTTTTATTGAGGTCTTTTTTTTTTTTTTTAAAGAAAGGTTAAAATTTTTAAATTAGCTTGGCTATGGGCGCATATTCCTTAGAAGGTCTCTAATACTTAAAATATAGAGGGAATTCCCTGGCAGTGCAATGGTTAGGGCTCCACGCTTTCACTACTGAGTGCCTGGATTCAATCCCTTGTTGGGAAATTAAGATCCCACAAGCCATGAGCCATGGCCCCTGTGAAATAGAAAAGGCAAAGAATAGAAATTGTTTTAAGTTAGTTAATACTCACTAAAGATATTTTAAATTAAGGATTTAATTGTTTACTAAATCAAGTCAAGCTTCCCCCTTACCCATATGTCTAACATTTGAAAGGCTATATGATTGATCCTTCCACTCTGCTGAAGTCCAGTTAGAGAAGTCTTCTGAGAAGGAGCATGAGAAATATGAAATGAGACATACCTTTGCAATAAGAACCCTAATTGTTAGTGGAAAGGAATTTAATAGAAGAACTTGAATTTTACTGACAGAAACCTGGTTTTAATTTAACTTTGTACCCTGGATAACCATGGCTTTATTTTGTGTGCTCTGTTGTATGCTCCTTAAGAAGCTTCTATTAGCTCTCTTTTGTGACAGTAAATGAATGTGGTGTTGTGTGAACTTTCATTTGTGCCTCACAGATTGTGGACCCTGACTTGCTGTTTTGATTCTAAACTTATATACAGTGAGAGTATTGTTCTGTAATATGAGACTTGTTCCTTTTCTGTCCTTCCAGATGGAAGAAGATAAGGGTTCAGTCAGCTCAGCATATGAATTTGCTGAAAGCAAGCACAGAGGGGAGGACAGTAGGCACCTGCTAGCTGAGGCTTGCAGCCAGCAGGACAGTTCTTGCACGCACTAGGTAGTACTGCGCTGGGCCTTCCTGGGGTGTCCGCTACGCGCTTAAGCTTGGGGCACGCTGTGGGAGAACTGGCCTCACATTCCAGTTTTTACTTTACTCATTCCTTCACTGTTTCTCATATGTTGTTTTTGTTTACCTATTTTCCTTTTTTTGTGATCTTTACATTTTTTTATATGTCTGTACCCGAATATTTCATTAATCTTCCTTTGGAGTTATAGTTAAATCTTACTTTACTTCAGATTCTGTCTTATTGTCTTATAGTGAAAAATTTATTCCTTTTCACTTCTTTTGAAAATATGTCATGCTATTTCTCTTATTTCTGAAATCACTTTTCCCACTTTGTAGCTGTGTGTCATTTTATCCATGTTAATGTATTTAGACACCACATTACTTATCTAAGTCTCCCCCTTGAGTTGAATGTTCAAATGACTGAGTGCTTAGACCTGGTACTGAATAATTTTCTGTTGACTGATACTCACCAAACTCTCAGTTCTTACTTTTCATTAGCTTTCATAGTTACATCTTTGTAATAGAAAAGTGTGAATTTAAATAAAGACTTGATTAACTCCCCTCTTGAGATATAAATCCTACCAACTACTTCTAGATCTGATTGGGATATGCAAAATATTTTAATTGGTAGTAACCAAGGAAGATAATTCTTACCACTAGTAATCATATTTTTACTTGGGCTGTTTGCCACTTTGGATATTATAATTACTGGTCAAGAAGGTGCTGTTGTGTCATCTGAGATAACCCTCATAAATGAAGAAACTTTAAAACAAAGCTACTTGAAGATTGTAAATCAGACAGTGGAACAGGTACAGTAATTTGGAAAAAATGTGAATTATATTGAAAAGTGTTTTTAAAATTAGATTCTTTTAATGAATAGCCCAAAATGGAAAATGCTGGAGATTAGTCAACTGTCAGTCATTATTATTATTAGTTGAAAAGAAATCCAAAAGAATTCAGAATTTTTATTTTGTTCAGGGATATTTCATGTGATTATCTTTACAACATATTTATCTTGTATTTTGATAAACATAGAAAGATTTTTAGTTTTTAGAACATGCACTCATTGGCTGAAAGGAAAACTCAGCTGAAGGGTGCACTGGTTAAAAGGGGATGCTGGCTGGGATTTAGATTATGTCCTGGTTATTACCTAGAGCAGATAATCCTTTTGGGTCCTGACTATGCTAATACTGTGAAATTATGTCCTCTGTAATAAAAGTTCCCCAAAGGTTCAAGCTCAAGTGGATATTTCAAAAGACATGTATCTGGTGCTGCTTTGCTTTAATATGTCCATTAAAATGTACAGTATGGTTGAGAATTGGGTTCATAGAATACTCCTAATAGGGGCCTTGTTATGATTACTTTTCCAAAGGAATGATAAGTGAATTCTTCTATCATCCTGTGACATATGGTCTCTCTTCCTATAAATAAGAAAGCAGAAGAACCCTTAGACCATGGATATGATTTTAGTAAAAGTGCTGGAGGTGTTACCCTGATCTGCAGTGTTTTTTCTGCTTATCACTAAACTTAAATAAAAGTATGTTGAGTATTTCTGTCTTTGGCATATATTTTGAGGTAAAAATCACTTTTAAAAATAAGTGTTAAATAATCCCTCTCTTCTATATTTTCTTTCTTGAAATGGCATTTGTTTCTCTAATCAAAATTTGGTTAGCCTTGCCAAATCAGACAGAGAGTCATGCTGAGCCCTAAATGTTACCATGGGCCATAGACTCTCCTAGTTATCTCCCTCTATGTCACCTGCCTCTTAGGCCTTCATTGTTCTGTCATTTCTTTCTCTCTGGATTCCTGGCTCTACTCTGGATGCCCTTTTCCAGCTTGTACCTAGAAGCTACCATAGAGATATCAACAGGATGCTAGGGCTACTAACCCTTCTCATTGTGGATCAGGGTACTTAAGTCCCAGACCTGAAATCTGCCACCACCAACAACATTTTAAGCAGTTTCAACCAACTACAAGTCACCTTCCTCTCCTTGTGTGACAAAGATAACATAGAAATACTACTTCATTTAACAAAGCAGCTAACTACAGAAGAACAGAAAACCTAAATGGCCTATATTCAGTTATTTGCCACTAAAAGGAACAGTTTTCTGAATGAGTAAAATTTTGTAAACAGATTCAAACATTTAAAAGGCTAATAATAATAAGGCATATCTGATAAGTGTGACACTTTACAAACTAATGTTATTTTCAAATCTGTGCTGACTTACTGAACAGCTTTTTCATCTGGAGGTCAAAATGAAGAAAGATATTAGTATTGATATTATTTCTACCAAATAGTAATGATATGCTGTGTATGACTGATACTTAGAAAACTGATTTCTTAACATCAGCTCAGCTGATTAGTTAATAATTGCTATTCAGATTCACCATCTCCATTAAAATAAGAGTTTTATCAAACTGTTTCACAGATATCTGTGAAATAGTTGGATAAAATTCTTATTCATCTAAACTACAAATTCCTAGTCAGATATTGGGGTTTTTTTGTTTGTTTGTTTGTTTGTTTTTTGGTAATCACATTATTAAAAGAGTCTCAGTCTTTTTGAAACAAGGAATAAGCCAAATTTATTACAATAAGCTTGCCCAATAATGTATGTTTATTTTCATACTTAAATTTAGGCAACACATATGGAAATCTCCTTTCTAAGGATCCCTAAAAGTCAGTATAGAGGTATTTTGCTTATAACTATCTTTCAAAATTGTTTATTTTATTTGGGGAGAAGGAAAAAAGGGAGGGAGTCTAGGGAAGTAAATATGAACTTGCAGCATGTTTTGGAGAAAAAGGCCTTGAATAAGAGAAGCAGTTATTTAAATACCATCGTTAAACAGCTACCTCTTCCAACTCTCAATAAGGACTTGAAGCTGATACTGGTTTTAGGGGTTTTACTATTCTTAACCAAATTTGAAAATTGGTAATATTCGATGACTTTCTTGATTTAAAAGAAAAACATTTCCTAAACAGGAACCTTTTTTTCTCACCATCATTATAGTTTAAGGCTTCTTTCCAAATACCTCCTATAAGGCTAAGCAAGATATTCACTTTGATTATGAAATATATAAAACAATTTTAAGACCAAAAGAACAAATGTGGTTAATAGTTTGATAAAACTTTATTTGATTTGATAGGTAAAATGGCATGGGAGTGACTAAAAAACTTAGAAATGTTATGACAGTTTTCCAAAACTTAGAAGATTCAAGAAAGATTTTTGTAGAAGCAACAGGAGAAAATTCTAAATGTTTGCCATCAGTGATGTGAAAATATTGGATATAAAAGCAGTAAGCTAGAATTTATTTCAGAAGGGAAGTTCTGTAAAGATGATAAGTTCCACCAGCCTTACGTACCCATGTTGGCTCTCCATAGCTGTTTTGCTTGGCAGCCCTTTTAGCTCTGAGTTATGTGGTTGTTTCTGAGAAGTGTGGAGAGTGAGTCTTACCAATAAATCAAAATTTCTGATAAGTTAAAAGGTAACTTTTTAGTCCACTAAGTAGGGTCTCACTCCCATTATTTTGCTTTATTTCTTTTCTAGTATTTATTAATAGTCTTTTTTTTTTTTAAGTAATGACCCTCTCTCCTTACTTTGAATGAAATGAGACCTAAATGCTGCACTCTCAGTTATACTGGAAGCTATGATACGAGATCAAAGATGTATATATGGGAAAGTGGTAGAACTTGGAGGCTTGCTAGAGAACAGTATAGTGTTTCTAATAGATAGCTTTACAGAAATGCAGTTAACAAGCATTCAGCATTTTCAAAGCAGGTGCGGGTTTTCGCCCTTAGGGAAGAAAAAGAAATGTATTTTACTTAGTGTGATCAAAGGGTGATCTGAGAAATCATTTCTTTATATATGTTTGACATTTTAAGATGTTTACTCTGTGTTGAGTTGCCCATAATTTAATACCTGTCCTCAGGTTTTAAAATAAAAGGTGATGAGTGCAAAGAAAGATAATTACCTGAAGTCAGATCCAGACCTAAGCACTGTTCTGCATGTATCAATATGTGGACACTCAAAATGCTGTTGACCTTATGGATGTCATCTTAATGAATCCCTGTCAGTTGGTTGAACCCCAGCAGTTAGTGAAGCATATGCTGTTAAATTAAGAAGAACCAGACAAACTCCTTGTTCGAGTTTCTAGTCTAGTTCAGTGCTCTCCAGATAAATCTGGTGAAGGACCAGATTGTTTTCTTGTTTTGTTGTTCATTTCTAGTTCACCACAGACCAATACTTTTGTAAAATACAATAAAAATGAATTACTAGGAAATGAAATTTAAAAGATATATAAAATAAGCCCCAATTTTGAAATTATTAGATTGAACAGTTACAAAAATATTCTTGTCAGATTGCAGTAAAATTGTCTAATCTCTTAATCTCACAGACCAGATGCATTTGTGTTCTCATGGGCCAGTAACTGTTTTCAGACCAACAATGATCCATAGATCACACTTTGAAGCACACTGGTCTTTTTGCCAGGGGGCACGAGTAACAGCTGCTCTTTCAACACTTAGGCTAAATATGTGCTGAATACACATCATGCTTTTCTGCCCACATAGTTACTCATTCTTTTTGCTTAGTCTGGAATGCTCTTTCTCTCCCATCTTCAGCTATTGAAATCCCATCCAGTCTTCAGTATGCATTTCAGATGCCATCTTTTTCATCTAAATACTCTCCCACTAATACCAACAACAACAGCTGGTTTTGAGCTTCCCTTCCCCTTTTTTGATATTTGTAGTCTGCCTTATACCATAATTATAAGAAGGCAGTATAACAGCGTGGTAAAGAGGTTTGGGTCCTGGATTCAAAGAAACCCAAGATTCAAGCCCCAGCTGGGTGAGCTTGAATATATTTTTAACTTCTCTGTTTCCTCATCTGTAAAATGTGTTTAAGTCTGGTGCCTATCCCAAAAGCAGTTATAAATGAGATAATCCACGAGAAGCTTCTTACCTAGTAACTGGCACACAGTAAGCATTCCATTAATATAACTGCCATTATTACTTGTTTCTGACTTACCTCCCACCCTTTCTTTTCTTTATCCTTAACTCAGTAGATTGTCCCCTATAAAAACCAGTGCAGTGCCTTGCTCAATGAAATACAAGGTGAATTGAAGTGCTTCTGCCATTTAAATGATACAACCAACCACTGGAGTAGAATCGAGAGAGAAATAGGTTACTGATAGTTAGACAGGTGGGAAGATTTTATAGAAATGACAGTATTTAAACTGATCTTGGTGTTAGGAGTCAGCATGTTGCCCCTAATTGGTGAAAGGCTCTGACCCATGTTCTCAGGCAAGGAACACTGCCTGGTTGGCTGTGTGGACACAAGGAGCATTTAAAGGTAGAGTAGGAAAGGCAGCCTGAGGTCAGGTTATAAAGGGCTTTACGGGCCTGTCTGAGGTGTAGTAGTTTCTCACTGAGCATGTGGGAGTTCTAAAGTTCTGCTTTCTACAGAGGCTGGTTTTGAGACAGAGGAGGCTAGAGCCCAGTGACCCAAGAACGAAACTAGGAAACTAGTTAAATCCTGTTACCTAAACCAAGATTTCCTAAAATCTTCCACTGAATATTAATATTCCTCCTGGTATTGATTAATTAATGTTTCCTGGGGGGAGGGGAAGAAGGGAAGTTCACCAAAAAAAAACAAATTTGCTCTATGTCTAACTCTCCCCCTGGAGACTGACCATACAAACATGACTTCTTGGCAGTCCTTTACTCACAAAAGTGTTTAGACATTCCTTGAACTAGGGTTTCTCAAACTTAACACAAAACTTTTTTCATGCGATGTCTGTAAATATCTCAAAAAACACAGTTAAGAAATAGTACTGTAAACAGTCCTAAATCAAGAGCATTATAATGAAAGAACAAGTTGAAATTTGGCTATTCCTCAGTGTTCAGCAGATCCTAGGACATTGATGCAGTCAGTTCATTGCCAAAAAGGAACCAAGTTGTCTCACATTGCCTGGTATTTGACAGGATTATTATGAGCAGGGTTTTCGCTGGACCTAACCAGTTGTTTCCCTGGTGGTTCAAATGGTAAAGAATCTACCTGCAATGCAGGAGACCCAGGTTCAGTCCCTGGGACAGGAAGATCCTCTGGAGAAGGAATCGGCAACCCACTCCAGTATTCTTGCCTGGAGAATTCCATGGACAGAGGAGCCTGCTGGGCTACTCATGGGATCGCAAAGAGTCAGACACGACTGAGCAACTAACTACTTTCTTTTACCAGTTGCTTAGGTTCAGAATGCAGGTTATTTATGTTCCATCATGCTTGTGTCTTCTGTCCATTGTGCCATCCATGAATGTACCCTGGTGCCATGCGTGTACTCGACACTTGGTGACTCCCAACCTTTGTGAATTGCAGCACTCCAATGAATCTATTTTTGTTGTTTTCCTTCCTCTGTTTTTGAAAGATGTGTAATGCAGTATGTTACACATGTAAAATAAATGAAAATAAGTTGTTTTAAAATGATAATCCTTGAGAAATTTACGAGTACCCCTAACTGTGTCAAAACCAGGTTGGGAATCATTGGGCTATGTGGTTATACCATTTTTCCCCCTTATTCTAACAGGATTGAAATTATTAGCACTGTGGCTTTAAGTAATCTTACCAGGTTATTTATTCCTCCTCAATATAAAGTTTGCATACTTACAGAAATTAATTCAGTTTTAAATCTAAATAGTACAACTTATTTAATCGACTTTAATAATCTATCATCAGTTAATTTTTAAAAAAACAAGATGAGCTTATTATGGACATGTTTAGCACTTAATAGTTGCTTAGCAACTTAAGGCAAATGATGCTTTTTTTCAAGAATTATTTATGGTATATGTATATATATCTATATGGTGTTTAGAACTTAGCACATAGTAAACACTTTGTAAGGTGTTTGCTGCTGTTGGTGTTATTGCTGAAGATTGGAATTCAGTCCTGCCTGGTTATTTCCCAATCTTCAAAATAATTTAAACTCTGCTTTTCTCAGTTACTGGACATTTTTAATTGAAGTTGCAGGAGCAGTTTCACCTAAAAAGTTCAAAGAATTAAACTTCAGTAAGTTTCTGAGTGGTTGATGTAAATCATATTGATCATAATATATTAAGATACTGAAATCCACAATCTCGGGACTTCCCTGGCAGTCCAGTGGTTAAGACTCTGTGCTTCCAGTGCCAGGGACGTGGGTTCCATCCCTGGTTGGGGAGCTAAGATCCCATGTGCCATGTGATGGGGCCAAAAGATAATTTTTTAAACATTTTTTTAAATCCACAAACTTTCCAGATTTATAGAAGATTCAGCTACTTGTCTTATATAACCATTTTACTCAACCTCTAATTTAAGACATAGTGCCTTTTAATCACTCTTAAAGTCTTCCATACCTTTCCATATTATATAAAACATGTATACATTACTTTTGGTTTTAAAGCGCTTGTTATTTTTTTTTTTAATGCTTTTTAGAAGTCCAAATCTATCAGTAACTAATATTTTTCTGCTTCACCTCCTTCAGCTTACTGAAACAAATTCAAGTATCAAGTGCTTGGACTCCATGTGCTGTTTCTCAGAAGGAGAAACAGCGTGTGCATCTGTTGGAAGAATGCTGGAGCGAGTAATAGGAAGATGTAGTCCATCCCATGTCAGCAGGTGTGAAATTTCTCTAAGTAGCCTTTGCTGCAGATGAGTATCCTATAAACTGGAACAGGTTGAACCTACATCTCTAGATACCTAATCAGTCAGCTCCTGCTTTTACCAGTTGAAGCAGGAAGTGTGCTCTTTAATAGCACTCTTTGATGCTATTTCACTTTGTGGCTTTAAGATAGGGGGTTCTTTCACTACCAAAGGAAGATAAAGCACCTTTGAAGAGACTTTTCATCTAATGAACAAAAACTTTTTGCTTTACACTCTTTCTCAAATGTGGTGAATAGGAGTGTGTATATGGTACTCTTGTTTTTATAACTTTCTCTTTTTTGTTATACCTATACTATTTTATTTCCTGTATTTTGTTTGCTTTTTGTATTTATAAAATAATCTGCACCTAATAGGAAAATCAAGAGATTTTGCTTTTCTTATTCTTCATGTATATTGTCTAGTAAGTCACTTGAGACTTTGGGATATTTATAAACATAAAAAAGGCTGTATTTCTGCTCTCCTACACCTTTTTATCTGTGTAATAAGGTTTTAAAATAAGTTGTAGTTTTAAGTTTTTACTGCTCTTTATGGTCTAATTAAAAGCTTATAAGTTAGAACGGGTCTTTAAATTATGGTTTAGAAGAATTTTATTGTTTTTTGTCCCTTCCCAAATGTATCTCTTGAATTAGACTTGCACTTTTGAATCATAACAAAAATACCATTTTTACCACTTAAATTATTTAAAAATGAAATTGATTCAGTTCTTTCTACATTTCTCCAAGAGACATAGTATTATTTAGGGAACATTAAGAAATAGAAAATTGTTTCACACTTTGGTGTTCTTTAAGTGGATGATATTATAAAGTTCCAAAGTGAGAGCAGCAGTGCGCTCGTGCGTGTGGTGTGTTAGAGGTGGCATAGACGGGTGGTGATTCCACTGTCCACAGAGTGCCACATGAAGTAGCATCACTTTCTATATGTGCCACGCTGGAGAAAAGTTTGGAAAGACCCCATGAGCAGGAAATCAAGGGTGGAGGCAACGCTGCTTTTATCTGTTGATAAAAGAATTTTTAATATTTGGTTGGGTTTATGTTTTAAAAGTGAAGAGCATGACATTATTATTATTATATTCTTAATTATTATATATTATTATTATAAGGTACATTATTCTTGTACCTTAGAATTTAGGTAACTTTTACTGGCGAACTTGTTCACTCCCACTTTGCCTTTAGTTACGGCCATTTCTTTATGGTACAGTTGAATTTATAAATAGAATTCTTTTAATATGTATATGGTTTCAGTCCCCATTTGTTGATTATAATGTGATCAAGAACATTTCCATAACACTGTGACATTATTTTATAGTAATTTTATTCCATATATAAGAATTACTATGAGCAGCTGAATTTATTGGGACATGTATGACTTACAAAATTGTATTATAAAATGCATTATAAGAAATAGTACTGACATGTACCCAGGCCAGTGAGTCTCCCAAAGGAAGTTCCAGAGAGACTGATATACATTATTTTACTTGTTAAGACAGGTTTACTGCACAGAACTAAGGTGGGAATTAGACTAAGAGACTACTATAGAACTTGTATAGAATTTTTTATATATCTTTTCAGTGTGAAATGTCTGTTTAATGACAATAAACATCTTCACTAACTACTAAAACAGATTAGAATTAGTTTTAAATTAGCCCAGAATATTTTTCTGTTCTACATATATTCCCACTTTCTGGATATCAGCTATTAAGGTAATATGCCCCATTACTCTTAACATAGCCATTTTTTTTGCTACATTATCCCTTTTGAGCCTGCCCGAGGGATTATATGGGGTTTCTTTCTGCATGGTCTATTGAAGGTGTCTGTTCTCATCTGTACTTTTTTTCACTTAAAGTTGTATCTCACTTTTTTCTTTTGTAAGAGTTTTTTTTTTCTGCTAATAAAATGTTTAACAGTAGTGAATATCTTATTTGACAGACTATAAATAGCTTTCCAATTTTGTTCAGCATCTCCAGTTATGTTATTGGTTACTACTGTCGTTATCTCTGAATAATCCAAAAAGTCTTTTGAGATTTGTTCTTTTTTTTTTTAGTGGATAAAATTATATAGTATGCAAAACCACTTCGTGCCTTTCTAAGGGCTATATGAAAATTACCACAGATCCATTAACATTATATTTAAACTTTGAAAAGTTATTTGTTTTTTACGTGTAATTGCTTTAGTGAGGTACATTTGGCATTCTGTTTTGATTTTGGAACAGCTTCTATTCTACATCTCTCTCTCATGTCTAATTTAAAAGGACAAGATTACATCTATTACAAGATGTAGAATCCCTTGGATATTTGTTCCATTAACTTTAAACATAAGAGATAATGGTAATCACTTGAGGAATACAGTTAGTGCTTTCATACAACACATTTCTAATAAAACTAATAAAGTTTTACCATCCTTTATTCTACTTACATTTTATTAATTGATGTTGTCAAACAAATATGCCATATTGCAAGCTATGTTTCAAAGGTAGCATCATGGTGCTCTGTAAAAGATATGCCATGTTGTACTCTGAAGGGCTGTGCTTCAGCAATAAATGCTTTTCTGTATGTAATTTACCAACAGTTACTTATCCTAATCAAAATTGTCTTTTAAATAGAAAGGAGTTAATATATAACTCAGTGTTTAATGTTCTGTCAAATATGATATTTAACAATATAAATGCACATATGTGATTTAAAAAGATCAAAAATGAAAGACAGCTTACCTAAGAGGATTTTCTATGTAAGCAGTGGTTGAAAAACAGGAAAGACTAGTATAAAATATTGGTTTAGGAGTGTTATTTGTGGTTATGTTTTGTCATCTGTGTCTGAGCATGCTTGTCCTTGCCTGAATACTAAGAAATGTTCACAGTCTCATTTCATTCATTTATTTTACAAATACTGAGTACCTACTATGTACCAGGCATAGGTCTAGGTACCAGAGAGACAGTAGTGAACAAGCCCTTCTTAAAGGAGGGTAGATACTGTTTAAGTTTTCTGGAAACTAGTAAAATTAGAGGACCTGTAAATCACTGGTAGTTGTTGCTTGTTTGTCTTCCTCTTCGCCAACTTTGTAAAGTTTCCTAGATTATAAACTTCATTGTGATTATGCCTACTTAATCTATTTAAACTGGAACTGCATACAAACTTTAGAGTCTCTAGGAAACAGATTTTTTTAGAAAAGTGATTTTGGGCCATTTTAAATGCTACTCTCTTCCTCTAACATCTTTATTAAAGGAAAGTGGGAACCCTGGAAAAAGTTGCATAAAATGTATTTATTGTTAAGTGCTTTTAAGTCTTCTAAGAACAGCCACCTTTAACTTGGTAATTCTAAACTGTCCTTGAAATAGGTTAGGCTATTTTAAGCATGGCAGGCTATTTTGAGTCTTAAGTTTTTTAGCTGAAATTGGTACAGCTGCAAATAAACTACTATATAATGAATTGCTTATGGTCTTTTCATTCAGACAGACAGTAAACTTTTTACAGACCAGCAGAGGATTATTTGTTCTTAGTTAAGTGAAAATCCTAGTGATTTCCAGGTGTCTTTGATACCTGTTGAATATTTACTTTGTTCAAGCTAATTATGCTAAAATGTTTAGAATTTATAGCTGAAAAGAAATAATAATATAATATGAACATACTGTTACTTCATTCTAAAGCTTTTGGTAACTGGGCTTTTTGTTTGTTTGCTTTTGTTATGTCAAATACAGCCTAGTTGCTTTTCAGTAAAACCAAATGTGCATAACTCTTAATAACATACTTGTTTCTTACTGAATTGTTAAGATTTTAAGAGTGTCTCATGCTTTACTACCTATAGAAATTGTTTTAATACTAGTGAATTTTGGCTAATATTTTTATATGATGACTAGAGCATTATTTTCCCAAATTTTTATATAATATAAATAGAATGTTTGGTCATTCAGTGCTAGTACAAAGAACTTCTCTTTAGCTTTTAAAAATGAATCAATCAGTGCTTAGTTTAATACTCAAACTGAATTTTGCTCCTAAGTTTTAGAGTTAATTTTTTTCTCAATTGATACGTAGGTCCTGGTGAGCCAAACTTTTCTCTTATTGTTACTTTAGATCATGGAGTGCATCGGATCCTTTCTATACCAACGACAGGAGCATCTTGACCCTCTCCACAATGGACTCATCTACTTGTTAAAGGGGCAGTAGTACTTTGTGGGAGCCATTTCAACTCCTTTCCTAAAATTGAGTGTGAGCATCCTGGTAACAGCCACACTACCTCTGTGGAAGTACTTTCTGAAATCTCTGATACTAGTTCATGCCACTCATAGTTATAATGGCAAACAAACAAAAAGCATTACCATGCACCCATGTCAGCCACCCTCTTAAAAATTTGTGAATAAAGAGACATTTTTCATCTCTTTATCTAGGTTGTCCCCATGTGGTTATGGGACTCCTAATGGCATTTCAGCCTTTTGCTAAGGCCACTATATTTTAATATCAAGGTAGAAAAGGGAGCTAATTCCTAGTTAATTGTATTTTTTAGTATTAGCTTGGTTATTGAGTCTTCTATTTAAATCTGCTTCTGTAAATTATGCTGAAAAGTTTGCCTTGAAAACTCTATTTTTTTATTAGAGTTATATTTGAAGCTTTTCATGGGAAAAGTTAATGTGAATATTAAGGAATTTTGGTCTCTCAGTGACCCATGTTTGTTAATTCTTTAGTGCTTTCTAAGTTCACAGAACAAATTAGGAGAATGCATTTCCAACTGTTATTTACTTGCACTATGGGTAGTATTGATAAATATATATCAGTCCCAAACTTTCTCTCAGTGTACTGTAACACAACCAGTTAAGTTAACCATATACATGCAAAAGGTGTATCATATCATATATAAATCAAGTCCATTCACCAAATTTCTAATTAGTGTTTACTATTTTCATGACAATGTAAAGAACCTATAGTGGGTAAATTAGATACATTAGCATATTATTTAATGTGTTTATCATTGGATCTTTTGCATGCTTTAATTTGGTAAACATATGTCAGTTTGCTTTTTCTTGTCTATCTGAAGGCTTTGTTTATAGTATTTTACAGTGCTGTTGTGAAGTCCAGCTATATCAATAAAAAAGTTTGGAAAGTATTTAAATATTGCAAATACTTTTAATTATATGAATCAAAATTTTAGGATAATTAAATCAGTAAAATGAGAAGATCCTCTTTTTGTGACTAGCTTAGAATTGCTCTTGCCTTTCAATAAGCTAGCTCTTAGAATAAAGAATTTCAGATGAGAATCCTGTTATTTTTAGGTTAGTATGTTATCTAAGTTACAGCAGCCTACCACAGTAAAGTCAAGTCTGCCCAGTGTCCCATTATAAGGTATGGCTATAGAATGTAAATGAAATAAACTCTAAAATGCTAAATTATATGGGGTAATGGCTATAATAAATTTAAGTGCTATAAATGATTAATCAGGTTTGTATGACTGCCATTAATTCACTGCAGTTCAGTACTTGCTTTCCATCCTGAATTTAACGTGATCCAGTGCTGTCATTTGTTTTGATAAAAAGTAATGTTTTAAAATTTGGAAATGATTATTTAAGAACTGTTCCTAAGCATATGATTGAGTACATATACATTTAAAATTGTATGGGAACGGTTGCCAAAATTTTCTGAATATGGTAATTCCTTTCTGTACATTTATTTTTTGCACAACCCTTCCACCCCTTTCCCGTTTCATGAATATAAGACTTCTAGAATTGGGCTGGTAGGGAAAGAATCATACAATTAAGACTTCACCTTTGTTCACTGGTAAGCTATTTTCTTGCCAATATAACATTTGTCTGCTTCAATAATGCAAGGATATATTAGGTTATAAATTTCAGCCTAAATATTAATTTTTGCAAATAGCACATCTTTATCTTAGATTGGATTTAGGAAAATGCTGTTATTCTGGAAATACTATAAAGGGATAATAAAAATTTAGTATGTACCCTCACCAGTTCATGTTTCAGAAGAGGAAATATTGCAGAAATTTTTCAGTAGAGTATTAGTGGATGACAATGGCAAACTTGCTCTTAGAATGTCTTGTAAAATGTTCATATAACAAAATGACATTTGGTAGCCAGGCATTGCATCTACTTTGGTGTTTATTTGCCATCAATTTAACTGACTACTAATACTAGGGAAGGACTGCAAAGCCATCAGGCAGTCTCTGACCAACTACAGCAAGGCATGAACTCAGCCAGCCTATTTGGTGCTCAAAGTATGATTGATATAATTTTCTGCATTCACCATTTGAAGTTATTTAGGAACTTTGTATCTGAAAAATAGCATCCACTGACATGCTTATCCTACTCTGTTGTTCAAAACCTACTCTCTTTAAAGGAATTCTTGTAAGAAAAGGATTTTCTGTTAAGAAAGTAACAGTGTTGTCTGCAAACTTCCAATACTTCTGTGTGCTAGATAGTCATTTTGTAAAACTGTTACTGCATAATGAATATTTGTAAATTTTCCTCCTTGCATATCTCTTTAAAATTATTTGTAAAGTACGATGTTGATAATTAACTTACTGTTATCCTACAAAACCAGGTACAATGCTACATGTGTTATTGCTAGTTACTGGTCTCAAATCTATTTACCTCGCTTGCTTGTGTTTGCCTAGCCTGAAGGCTGTAGCCCTGAAGATAGTAGCAATCGCCAAGTCAGTTTCCAAAATTGCCCATCAGCAGCTTTAGGTGACTCAGCAATCCTGCCTCGACTTTCAACAAGCATTAGGCTCACAGTGGAAGGAATGAGTGTGGGCCAGGGGAACTAGAGCTACCCAGGCTTGCTGTGGAGTTGAGAACGAAAAAGGGGAGAATTAAGTTTGAATTTCTCTTAACTAACCTCCTTGGGTCTTAATCTCTCTGATGTCCAGCAGCTTCCCAGACCTGATCCAGACTCTGGCACTGTCCTGAGTTAGGAGATTAAACAGAGGCATATCAGCTAGTTAGGGAATATCTTTCTCCAGCCAGGGTCATTTCTACTGCACAAGATTGTGAAATTGGCCTTGTGTGATAAGCTTGAGACTCCTATCTAATAGGCAGGAGTCACAACCACTAAAATATTTACAATTTATACGAAAAGTTTTTTAAAATACACTACTATGAAAAGTTTTTGGGGCTGGAGAAAAGGAAAAAATCATCCCATGTCTGTGTTTTTGCTTTAAAGATCAATTTAGGGTATAAGCAGGTGTTAATAAAACTAACACACCAAAGAGTTATATGAAACATGTTTTGTTATTTTTGGCCCTCCTTTAGAGATACTTTTATTTCTATCTAAAATGACTTCGGTTTTCATAAAAACAGAACATTATTAAAGTGCTGTTTGAGATAACCTGAATGATATTACTTCAAAAGATCATAACTAATGATATGTTTGTAATAATGGTGATTGTTAGATTTTTATGAATAATAAATAGTTGGAAATACTATCATAACAGTTTAAAATTCTGGACCTCAGACACTGTGGCTATCTTAATAGAACTTGTTATCTTCATTGTCAGTAAATGTAGCATACCTGTTGTGCAGCTCTCAGTAATTTTTTAAAGTTTATGAAATTATATTAAATAAAAATTTTCCTATATAAGTCAGTCTTTTTCCATTATTTAAATGCATTTTAAACCTCTCTCTGCTCATCAAAACCAGCACTGCCAAGGTTTTTTAGTTAAATTTTACTGCATTTATTCTCCAGTAAAGAAATGTTATTATGTGCCTTTCACTAACTGCAGTTTTCAGAAATCCAGTTCTTTTGTTACCCAAGTTGTATAGATTATCAGTACAGTTTCTGAAAGCTGTCTGATTGAAATGTACCGACTGTAAAGACCAACACACTTCAACTATAAATACATCATTCATGAAAAACCAGCCAGTGTAAATTTGGAAATGCCTTCAATGAATAGAAAATATGTGCTTTCTGGGACTTCCTTAGCAGTCAGTGGTTAAGACTCCAATGTTTCCAATGCAGGGAGCACAGGCCTGATGCCTGGTCAGCGATCTAAGATCCCGTGTGCTGCATGGTGTAGCCAAAAAATTTAAAAATTAAAAAGAAAAAGAAATGCGTTCATTAAAATATACTGTATTTATATCTGAAATATTCCACTGTCCTAATGATGCTCATTGTAAATGCATTATTTCCTTGCTGTTTATTAAAAAGGTAAGCTATTGTTTTTGTACATGTGTTAGTATTTGCAAGGGAAGACAATGTATATATTTTTTTATTTCTGAAATGAAATAGAACATGATCCTGGACAAGTCAATTTATCTAGGCCTCTGTTTCAAAAGGAGTTGAGGACTCAGACTATCTTTAGGATATTCAGCCTTTAATGTTTATTGTACAACATAATGAATCATGTTCCTAATGATTAAGACATAGGGCAAGAAAGTAAAATTTTATGAGAAATATTTCACCAGAACATGTAGTGAATTCAAAAACAATTGAAGTTTTATTTTGAAGAGTATTTATTTTGACTCAAAAACAAAGCTGTTGTATTTGGTTGGCCAAAAGGTTCATTCAGTTTCTTCCTAAGTTGGCTTTGGTAGCGCTTAAATTAGTTGTCTTTAACTTCATTTGAAACAATTTTGTTAGATTGTACTGTTACAGTTGTCATATAAATGTGCATTTTAAAAAATCAATTCATCGATTTTTGTGTAACCATTTTAATATTGAAGATGGAATAAAAAGCAATATTTTCAGCTTTATTATTTATTATGCTTTATTTTAAGAAAGACAAAAATACATCTGAAATGCAAAAAAAAAAAGATAAGTGTGGTATATGAAGAAGGTACTGTGATCAGCATTATACACCATGCAGAAGATAGCCAACATACTAAAAATATCCAAATCAAGAGTTGAAAATCATTTGCACCAGCTTGGTTATGTTCATTGCTTTGGTGTTTGGGTTCCACATAAGTCAAGTGAAAAATAAAAACCTTCTTGACCATATTTCTGCATGTAATTCTCTACTGAGACATAACAAAAACATTTCATTTTTAAAACAAATTATGATGGGCAGTGAAAAGTGGATACTGTACAATAATGCGGAACAGAAGAGACCGTGGGGCAAGCACGATGAACCACCACCAAACACCAAAGGCCAGTCTTCATCCAGAGACAGTGATGGTGGGATTGGAATGCTCATGGTGGGATTAGAATGAAGTCCTCTGTTGGAGCTTTTTCCAGAAAGCTAAACAATTCCAACACGTACTGCTCCCAATTAGACCAACTGGAAGGAGCCCTCAACAAAAAGGATCCAGAATCAGTCAACAGAAAATGTATGATCTTCCATCAGGATGACACAAGACTGACTGACTTCGATGACTGGACAAAAGCTGTTACTGCTCGGCTGGGAAGTTCTGATTCATCTGCTGTATTTCTAACTATGATGTCCATTTATTTCCGTCTTTACAAAATTCTCTTAATGGAAAAATTTTTAACTCTCTGGAAGACTGTAGAAGTTATCTGGAACAGTTCTTTCCTCAAAAAGATAAGTTCTGGGAAGATGGAATTTTGAAGTTGCCTGGAAAATGACAGAAGGTAGTAGAACGGAATGGTGAATATGTTGTTCAATAAAGTTCTTGGTGAAAATGAAAAATGTGTCTTATTTTTACGTCGAAAACTGAAGAAACTTTTTGGCCAACTCAGTAAATTGAAGTGAGTTCACATATCTGTGAACACCTGTTTTTGGAAGTAGCAGATTTTAAGGTAAAATGGTCTGTATTCAAGTAAAATCTGTGGATGGTGAAGTGCATTGATTTTAGGATTGGACGGTGAAGTGCATTGATTTTAGGATTACATTTTATCACTTTTGACAAATGTGTGTATCTCTGTAATCCTAACCCAGATAGAGAACCTTTCCATCATCTCAAAGTGTGCAGGAAACTTCTCTCCCTTTCCGCCCTTGGCAACCATTTTTTTCATTGTTTTCTGTTCACATAGACTAACTGTACCTGTTCTTGAATTTCATATAAATGGAATTGTACATTTTCACTTTTGTATGTTACTTTGTTTACGATGTCAGTGATATTCATACATCTTGTTGCATATATCCATAGTCTGGAGTATTTTTTTGCTACTCAGCAGTGTTCCTTTTTGTGAACATCTCGCAATTTATCCTTTCTCTGATTTATGGACACTTGAGTTATTTCCAGTTCGGGGTGATCATAAAGTTATTATGAACATTCTTCATGGATATGTTTTTATTTCTATTAAATAACAAGTAGAATTGCTGGGTCATAGGTAGGTCTATTGGAGAAGGCAATGGCACCCCACTCCAGTACTCTTGTCTGGAAAATCCCATGGACGGAGGAGCCTGGTGGGCTGCAGTCCATGGGGTCACTAAGAGTCGGACACGACTGAGCGACTTCACTTTCACTTTTCACTTTCATGCATTGGAGAAGGAAATGGCAACCCACTCCAGTGTTCTTGCCTGGAGAATCCCAGGGACGGGGGAGCCTGGTGGGCTGCCGTCTCTGGGGTCGCACAGAGTCGGACACGACTGAAGCGACTTAGCAGCAGGTAGGTCTAGGTCTATGTTTAATTTTATGAGACACTGTTAAAAAGTTTTCCCGAGTGATTGTGGGTGCCATTTTATGTGCACTTGTGTACAGTAATGTGAGTTTCAGTTTTATTATAGCTTATGATTTTAATTTGCATAACAAATGACATTTAACTCCTTTTTATATGTTTACTAGCAATTTATATTTTTCTGAAATATCTCGACATCGTTGGCCATTTTTTTCAACAGGCTGCTTGTCTCGTTACAGAATGGTTGGAATCCTTTTCATAAGGATGTCAGTTCTTTGTCAGATGTATTACTTGCATTTTTCTCCAGACTGCTCTGCCTATATATTTTCTTACTGGTGATTTGAGGAGCCAGGAGTGGTTTTTGTGTTTTTTTTTTTTTATGAAGTTCTTTTTTTTTTCCTTTTTGATTATGTGTTTTTTGTGTCTTATCCAAAATATTCTTATCAACCCCAAGTTCATAAAGGTAATTATGTTTCCTTCGGAAAGCAGTCTAATATTTAAATTCACGATCCATCTTAAATTCATTTATGTAAGGATTGAAGATCCTCCTAACTCCGTAAAAATATGTTTGGTTTAGCTGAATTGGTTGAAAATGTTCTCAGTCTCCATTGAATTCATTTGGTGCCTCTTTAAAATGAACTGACTGGGGAATTCCCTCGCAGTCCAGTGGTTAGAGCTCCAAGCTTCCACTGCAGGAGGCATGGGTTCAATCCCTGGCCTAAGAACTAAAATCCCACAAGCTGCACAGTGTGCCCAAAAAACTGAAAAATATACAAAATTGTATAAATAAATATAAATACTTCTGGACTCGGTTCATTTATCCTCATACCAGTAGCACAGTTTTGATTGCCATAGCTTTCTGCCTGACTTTGAGATCTGGTGGTAAGTTTGGCTATCCTATCTAGGTTCTTTGCATTTCTATATAAGTTTTGGAACCAGCTAATGAATTAAAAATCCTAATATGATTTTGATTGCTCTGAATTTATAGATCACTTTTGAAAGCACTGACATCTTAATATTGACTCTTGTATTTCATGAGCATGTTCTCTCTCTCCATTTGTCTTAGGTCTTTTAGGAAGGTTTTGTAGTCTTCAGTGTAGAAATCTGGCAAACTTGTTAAACTCCTAAAATTTTTAAGGTTTCTGGTGCTGCGGTAAGTAGAATTGTTTAATTAATCTTCCAGTTACTCATTACTGTTCTACACAAATGCAGTTAATTTTGTGCCTTTGACTTTGTAACTTAACCTTGCTAAATTAATTGTTTTTCTTAACTTTTGTGTAGAACCTTTTTGATTTTGATACACAATATGTCATCTAAGAATTGTTTCAATTTTCATGTCTTTTTATCTTGTTGCACTGGCTAGAATTTCCTGTACAATGTTTAATAGATACGCTGAGAACCATGAATGCTGCTGCTGCTGCTGCTAAGTCGCTTCAATCGTGTCCGACTCTGCGACCCCATAGACGGCAGCCCACCAGGCTCCCCCGTCCCTGGGATTCTCCAGGCAAGAACACTGGAGTGGGTT
The DNA here is from genome assembly GCF_019923935.1 of Bubalus bubalis. NCBI lineage: Eukaryota > Metazoa > Chordata > Mammalia > Artiodactyla > Bovidae > Bubalus > Bubalus bubalis. The sequence continues at coordinate 129,542,844 of NC_059157.1, read as the reverse complement.
GCCATTTCCTTCTCCAATGCATGAAAGTGAAAAGTGAAAGTGAAGTCGCTCAGTCATGTCCAACTCTTAGCAACCCCATGGACTGCAGCCTACCAGGCTCCTCCGTCCATGGGATTTTCCAGGCAAGAGTACTGGAGTGGGGTGCCATCGCCTTCGTCGAGGTGTTGAATTTCAAAATTTTTCCATTTTTTTCCTCCATTTTTCAAGATGATTATGTGCTTCTTTATGTTTTAGTTCGGTAATATGGTGAACGATCCTGGTTGATTTTCAGTGTTAAACCAACTTTCTATCTCTGAGACAAATTTCACTTGGTTATGATATATTACCCTTTTATATATTGCTGTTTGATATATTGTCTTAAGGGCTTTTGTATCTGTGCTTATGGAAGGATGTGGATCTGTAATTTCATTTTCTTAAAACATCCCTGTCATGTTTTGGTATTAGGGTTATTACACTGGCCTCACAAAAGTTTGGGAAGTGTCCCTTCCTCCCCTTTGTTGGAAGAGTTTATAAGGTTGATGTTATTTTTAACTCTTAATATTTTGAAGAATTTACCACTGAAGTCATCTGGACCAACAGTAAGAGGGGTTTGGGGGCATTTCAGTGAGGATATTGTAGATCATGACAGATACAGGATTATTCATTGTTTCTTTGTGAAAATTTTGATGTATCTTTTAAGGAATTTGTCCATTTTATGTAATTTCCAATATTTCTGACATAATTCAGAATATTTTTAATATCTTTTTAATGACTGTGGGATCTGTATTATGTTTCTGCTTTTCTTTTTTATATTGGTAGCTTCTTTCCTGTTTTTTTTTTACCTGACAAATCATTCTAGGGATTTAATCAAGTTTATTGATTTATTTCAAAGAACCAACTTTTGGCTTTTTAAATTTTATCCATTTATATCTTTTGCTTTATGCTCTCATTTTTATTCCTTTCTATTTTGGTTTTAATTTGCTCTTCTGTTTTGGCTTTTTGGAAGCTTCAGATCAGATCAGTCTCTCAGTCGTGTCCGACTCTTTGCAACCCCATGAATCACAGCACGCCAGGCCTCCCTGTCAACACCAAATCCCAGAGTTCACTGAGACTCACATCCATCAAGTCACTGATGCCATCCAGCCATCTCATCCTCTGTCGTCCCCTTCTCCTCCTGCCCCCAATCCCTCCCAGCATCAGGGTCTTTTCCAATGAGTCAACTCTTCGCATGAGGTGGCCAAAATACTGGAGTTTCAGCTTTAGCATCATTCCTTCCAAAGAAATCCCAGGACTGATCTCCTTCAGAATGGACTGGTTGGATCTCCTTGCAGTCCAAGGGACTCTCAAGAGTCTTCTCCAACACCACAGTTCAAAAGCATCAATTCTTTGGCGCTCAGCCTTCTTCACAGTCCAACTCTCACATCCATACATGATGCTTAGATAATTTATTTTAATAATTAAGACATTAAAACTATACATTCCCCTCTATGTACTGCTTTAGATGCATCCAACAGATTTTATTTTTGTTGTTATTCAAAATCAATATTTTATTTCCTTTATGATTTCTTTTTAGACCCCTGGATTATTTAGAAGTGTTTTGATTTTTAAATATTTGGAGGATATACTTTTTTTTCCTTCCATTCCCTACACTTTTTCTTAATAGTGTTAGGATTTCCAGTTCTGTGTTAAAACATTTGTGGTAATAAGGATAGCTTAATCTTGTTTCTTACCTTAAAGGGAAAGCATCTAAGGTTAACCCATAACAATTATAGACAGGTGTTGAACTTCATGAAGTGATTGTTCTGGTTCAGTTAAAATGATCATGAAATGTTTTACCCATGTAGAGAAGTATATTGATGAATTTTTCTGATATTAAGTAATCCTTGCATTATTAAGCACAAATTCTGCTTGTTCATGATCTGTTGTTTTTAGTGCTATGTTGGATTCATTTAACTATTGCTTTATTTAGGATTTTGCATTCTGTGTACATAAACAAAATGGGCTTATAATTTTTATTCTCTTGGTATGGATTTTTTATTAGATGGGGAGCTTCCCCACTTCCCCATTTTCTGGGTTCTGCAACAACTTGCATAAAACAGCTATTGAAAGTTTGGTAGAATTTGATAGAATAAAAACATTTAGACCTAAGGTTTTTTGAGAGGACAGGTCTTTTGACTACTGTTTCTAATACACTTTTTACAGCTGGTGAGAATTATTCCTATACATTTTATATATTTCTAAGAGTTTATCCATTTTAAATATTTCAATTTAGTTCATAAGACTTGACCTCCATATGTCTGAAATAATTTCTCCTTCCTGGGTTATTTTCCATACATTCTTTGGTTTCTCGTTTTTTTTAATTGAGGTATAATTGACAATAACATCAGTTTCAGGTGTACAACATCATTTTATATTTGTGTACATTGTGAAATGGTTAATCAGCCTAGCTAACATCCCTCACCAAAGACAGTTACCAAATTTTTTCTTGTGATGAGAAACTGTTAAGATCTCTTAGCACTTTAAAACTTGCAATACAGTAGTCACCATACTGTCATTACATCCTCATGACTTACTCCGTTAACTGAAAGTTTGTACCCCCTTTTGACCCCCTTCATTCACTTCACCCAACTCTTAAGCTTCCACCTGTAACCAGTCTTCTCTATGAGTTCAGTTTTCTTGGAATTTTTTTTTTTGTAAGATTCTACATATATTTAAGTTGGCTTATATGATATTTGTCTTTCTCTGTCAGATTTATTTCACTTAGCATAAGGCCGAGTCCATCCATGTTGTCTCAGATGGCAGGATTTCTTTTTTATGGCTGAATATGCCTTTATGTATTTATGTATATTTTATTTATTCTTTTATTATTGAACATGTTTCCACATCTTGTAAGTTGTAAATAATGCTTCAGTGAACATGGTTGTGGACTTATCAAGTTAATGTTTTTGTTTTCTCTGGATAAACACCCAGAAGTAGAACTGCTGGATCACAGGCAGAACGTCTATACTGTTTTCCATAGAAGCTACACCAATTTACATTCCCACCAACCCTGTAACAGGGTTCCCTTTTCTCACCTGTACCTATTTTTTGATAACAGCCTTTCCAACCAGTGTGTGGGGACACTGTGGTTTTGATTTGCGTTTTCCCAATGATTAGTGATGTTGAGTACCTTTTCCTGTACCATTTTTATGTCTTCTTTGGGGAAAATATCTGTTCAGAGCCTCTGCCCATTTTTTTAATTGGATAGTTTATTTTCTCGCTATTGAGTCGTATGAGTTCCTTATAAATTTTGCATTATTAATTAACCCTGTCAGAAATATGATCTGCAGCTATTTTCTCCCATTCAGTTGTTTTCGTTGTGTTGATGACTTCCTTTGCTATGAACCTTTTTAGCTTGATGTAGTCCCACTTTTTTATTTTGTTGCCTTTACTTTTTATATCAAATCCAAAACATCAATGACAATACTGATGTCGAGGAGTTTACCACCTATTTTTTTCTATGACTTTTTTAAGTCTTATATTTAAATCATTTTGAGTTATTTTTTGTTTCTGGTCCAATTTTCCCAGTACCATTTATTAAGAGATGCCTTTGTTTTAAATTAATTGACTACAGGTGTATGGGTTTATTTCTGGGTTCTCTGTTGTGTTCCATTGATCTATATATGTTTTTATGCCAATACCACACTGTTCTGTTAGAGCTTTGTCATGTATTTGAAATTTAGGAAGCATGATACCTCCAGCCTTGTTCTTGTGTCTTAAGATGGCTTTGGCTATTTGAGGTCTTTGATGGTTCTATACAAATTTTAGGATTGTTTGTTTTCTATGTCTGTTAAAAATTCTGTTGGAATTTTTATGAGAATTGCAATACATCTGTAGTTTGCTTTAGATAGTATAGACATTTTACCAGTAATCTTCTAATTCATGAGCACAAAGCAGCTTTCCATTTGTGTCCTCATTATCCTTCAGAGTCATAGTTTTCAGTATACAGGTCTTTTGCTTCCTTGGTTAAAATTTATTCCTAGATACTTTATTCTTTTTGATGCTTTCAAAAAGAATTTTTTTCTTCATTTTCCTTTTTCATAGGTGTTATTCATGTATAAAAACACAGATTTCTATATATTGATTTTTATATCTTGCAACTTTACTGAATTTATTAGTTTTAATAGTCTTTGGTGGCATTTTTAGGGTTTTATGTATATATGTCATCTGTAAAGGTATACTTATTTCTGATTTGGATGCCTTTTCTTTTTCTTGCTTAAATAATTGCTCTGCTTAGGACTTTCAATACTATGTTGAATAAAAGTGGCAAGAGGGGACATTCTTGTCTTATTCCTGATCTTAGAGGAAAAGCTTTTAGCTTTTCAGTGTTGAGCATGTTATCTGTGGACATGTCAAATGGCGTTTTTTATGCTGAGGTGAATTTTCTCTGTACCTGCTTTGTTGAGAATTTTACCATAAATGAATAAATTTTGTCAACAGCTTTTTCTTCTATTAAGATTGTTGTATGATTTTTATCCCCCATTTTGTCAATATAGTATATTACATTCATTGATTTGCAGATATTGAACCATCCTTGGATCCTTTTAATAAATCCTACTTGATCATGGTTTCTGATCCTTTTAATGTATTCTTGAATTGTTTGCTGGTATTTTGTTGAGGGATTTTGTATCTATGTTCATGAGGGACATTGGCCTGTAATTTTTCTTCTTGCAGTGTCCTTTTCTGGTTTTGGTACCAGGGTGATGCAAACCTTGTACAATTGGAAGCACTTCCTCTTTTCCTATTTTTTTTGGATGAGTAAGATTTGGTATTAATTCTTTGGTATTAATTTTGGTAGAATTCACTAGTGAAGTCATCTGGCCCTAGAGTTTTTGTTGGGAGGTTTTGGATTGCTGATTTAATCTCCTAACTAGTAATTAATCTACTCAGGTTTTCTATATGTTTCTAGGAATTTATCCATTTCTTCTAGGCTAGTCAGTTTGTTGGCATACAGTCATTCATAAACTCTGGAGAAGGCAATGCAACCCACTCCAGTACTCTTGCCTGGAAAATCCCATGGACAGAGGAGCCTGATAGGCTGCAGTCCATGGGGTCTCTAAGACTCGGACAAGACTGAGCAACTTCACTTTCACTTTTCACTTTCATGCATTGGAGAAGGAAATGGCAACCCACTCCAGTGTTCTTGCCTGGAGAATCCCAGGGACGGGGGAGCCTGGTGGGCTGCTGTCTATGGGGTCACACGGAGTCAGACACCACTGAAGAGACTTAGCAGCGGCAGCAGCATTCATAATCTCATGATCCTTTGTATTTTTGTGGTGTCACTTGTAACATCTCTAACATCTCATTTTGAGTCCTTCCTTTTTCTTGATGAGATAAAGGTTTGTCAATTCTGTTTACTTTTCAGAGATCCAGCTCTTGATCTTCTCTGTTGTCTTTTGAATCCATTTCCTTCCATCTACTAATTAGAATGTTCTTTATTCATCTTTTTCTAGTTCCTTTCTAGGCACTTCTCACTATGAACTTCCTTCTAATAACTGTATTCCATTAAGTTTTGGTGTGTTATATTTGCATTTTTGTTTGCTTCAAAGTATCCTTTTTTTATCCTTTATTTCTCTTGATTTCTTCTTTGATCCTTTGATTGTCCAGTAGCATGTTGTTTAATCTACATATTTGCAATCCAGGTTTGTTCTGTAATTGATTTTTAGTTTCATGCCATGTACTCAAAAAAAGAACCTTGATATGATTTCATTCTTCTCAAATTTATTAAGACTTGATTTGTGGCCTAAAATCTGTCTTGGAGAATGTTCCTGTGCACTTGAGAACAATGTATATTTTGTTTCTTTTAGATGAAATATTCTATATACATCTAAGTTCATCTGGTTTAACATGTCATTTAAAGACAATGGTGGGTTTTTTTAATTTTTCTCTGGATGATGTATTTATTGATGAAAATGGGACACTGAAGTATCCTACTATTACTGTATTGCTATCTATTTCTGTAAGTCTTAATATTTGCTTTATATATTTAAGTGCTTCTATGTTGGGTTTATAAATGCTTACAAATATTATATCCTTTTGTTGGATTAACCCCTTTATCATTATGTAATGTCCTTCTTTGTCATTTATTACAGCCTGTTTGTCTCATGTAAATATAGCCAAAACAACTTTCATTTGATTTCTATTTACAAGGAATCTTTTCAGTCCTTTCACTTCCAGTCAGTGTGTGTCCGTATATCTTAAGTGCATTACTTGTAGGCAGCATATAGCTTGGTCTTGGATTGGTTTTTATCCATTCAGCTGCTCTGCATACTGGTAGGTATATACTCATTGGCCATTTGTGCATTGTTTTCAGGCTGTATTGCAGTTCTTCTGTTCCTTTCTCTTCCTGTGTGATTTGATGGTTTTCTTTTGTGGTGTGCTTAGATTTATTTATTTATCTTTTGTATATCTATTATATGTTTTCCTGTGTGGTTACCATGAAGTTTACGTATAACAAGTTTGAACACATTCTAAAATTACATTTTTACTTTCCCTCAGCTACATTTCAGGCTTTTGATATCACATTTAACTTTTTATATTGTATATCAGTTTTTTTTTTTACTACTTTAGTCTTTAACCTGTATGCTAGCTTTATAAGTGACTTATGTACATAGGAATTAAGCTTTAATTAAGCTTTCTATGTCTTTTACTGATTAAATTTATAAGAAATTTTTAATTTCCAAGTACTTGGGGTATATATTATTTTTAATTTATAATTCTGTTATAGTCAAAGAACATACTCTATGATTTCAAACCTTGGGACTGCAGTAAAAGCTAGCAAGGGATATATCTTGGCGAAAGTTCCATGTGTGCATCCAAGACTTTGTTTCTGGTTCTACATTTAAAGAAAGTCGCCACTCCATCCTACAGCAAGAAGTTGAACAGATTGAAAAATCAGTAACTCTTCTTGGATTCATAAGAGACTGGAGAATAGAGGGCAAACTGCTACCCCAATATTGGAGAGGTAAGCAAAGACTGAAAAAAAAAACAAAAAACAAAAAACAATACATTTGGGACAGTTACAAAAGGTATAACATATGTACACATGGTAATATCAATAGAAGAAACAGAGAAAGGAAAAGAGATACTTGAAACAATGACAGATTTTACCCCAAATTAATGGCAGAGACCAAACCACAGATCCAGGAAATTCAGAGATCACCAATCTAATCTGAAGAAAGCCAGAGTTTAAGAAGAAAATAAAGATTTTCTGAAACAAAAACTGATGGAATTCATTCACCATGCATGAAACATTTAGAGAGAATGAGTGTAATATAGGTCAAAAACTCAGATCTGTATAAAGGAAGAGCAGTGAAGAAGGAATAAGGGATGGTAAAATTAAAACTTCTTTTTCTTATTTTTAATTAATCTAAGAGGAAAACGGTTTCTTCCAAACACCAACAATGTATTTGATTATGTGTGCTAATGTATATGCTTATATATAAATGAAATGAATAACTGCTAGCAGTTGTACAATGAAGGACTTAGGATTATTTTGTTACTATAATGTACACTACCTGTGATGTGTTATTTCATAGTTGACTTGGATTAGCTATAAAAGTATATACAAATTCTATGGCATCCACTAAAAAAGGTGGGGGAAAAAAGTATAACTAATACACTAAGGAAAGAAACAGAATCTTAGAATATGCTATTAAAACTACAAAACCCAGAAAAAGAGAGAACCAAGGGCAACAATTAGAAAATAGTAATGAATATGAGAGGTATTAATATCAACCACTGTATCAGTAATCACTTTGAATGTCATTGCAATGTACCAGTTTAAAAATAGATTGGTCTTGGTTTTAGATCCACTCTGACAAACAGTATGTTATCTACAAGAAACCCATTTTAAATATAAAGAGAAATATATTTATTAAAAAGATAGAAAGAAAATATACCACACTAATACTAATCAAAAGAAAGAGCAGCTATATAATTTTCAAGAAGAGCAGACTTCAAAGAAAGAAACATAAGTAATAAGGGCATTAAATAATGATAAAGGGGTTAATGTGTATGTGCCTAAAAACAGCATCAAACTATATGAGGCAAAAACTAATGGAAATAATAGATAAATTCACTGTCAGAGTTGGAAATTTCAACAACCTTGATCAGAAGTGGACAGATCCAGCAGGCAAAAATCAGTTAAGGATATAGTTGAATTAAAAATCAATCAACTGAGTAAAATGGACATCTGTAGACTGTTTTATCCAACAACAGAATACAAAGTCTTCTCAAGCTCATAAATATTCACCAAGATAGACCACATCTGGGACAAAAAACACACCCCTTTAAAAGAACAAATTATGCAATATCTGCTCTCAGAACTTAATAGAACTAAACTCGAAATAAGTTACAAGATGACTGGAAAATCCTAAAATACATGGAGATTAAGCAACACTTCTAAGTAACACATGGGTCAAAGAAGAAATCAAGAGAAATTTTAACTGAGTATTTTGAACTAAATGAAAACACAACTTAGCAAAATTGGTGGGATGCAGCAGAAGTAGTGCTTAGAAGGAAATTTGTAACATTTAAGTGTATACATTAGGGAAAAAAAAAAACACAAAAATCTAGAATAACTTCCATCTTAGGAAACCAGAAAGAGAAGAACAAGTTAAAACCAAAGTCAGCAGAAGAAAAGAGAGAGAACTAGAGCAGAAATTAATGAAGTTGAAAATAGATAGCAATAGAGAAAACGAATGAAACCAAACTATGGTTCTTTGAAAAGAGCAATAAAATTGATAAATCTCTAGCCAGGATAACTTAGGGAAAAAAGGACATCACTACAGATCCCAAGGATCATTAAAAGGATAATAAAGGAATATTATGAACAACTTGGTGACCACCTAGAATAAACTGACCAATTCCTTTAAAAACACAGTTGTCCAATGCTCAAACAAGAAGAGAGAAACCATCTGAAAAGGCCAATATCTCCTAAAGAAAGTGGATTTATCATTAATAACCTTGCAAAACAGCAACAAGGCCAGATAGGCTCACTGGTGAATTCTACCAAACATTTAAGGAAGTAATTATACCAATTCTCTTAGAAGATAGGAGAGGAAATACATCTTACACTCATTCTTTGAGCCCAGTATTACCCCTAATACTGATATCAGATAAAGACATTATAGACATCATCAAAAAAACCTGTAGACCAAATATCTCTCATGGGTGGAGAAGATCCCCTGGAGAAGGAAATGGCAACCTATTCCAATATTCTTGCATGGAAAAACCCCATGAACAGAGGAGCCTGGTGGGCTACAGCCCATGGGGTCATGAAGAGTCAGACACAACTTAGCAACTAAACCACAGTATCTCTCATAAACATAGATGTAAAATCAAACTTTTAGCAAATCAGGAGGGGTGCTTCAGACTCATAGCATTTCCTCTCCTCTTTGATTTACAACAAATTGGACATCCATAACCCAGAAGAAGTATCTGCACAGTACACCAGGTGACCCGAGAGAGATGCACCTACCTTACATCCAAAAGTGGGTGGATTGGGACCTCAGAGGAGGCAGAAGCCCCAGGACAGTAGTGGCAATGGTGGGTTAGCATGCCATTCTGGCAATGGAGATGGAGGGCAAAAAGAGTGGGGGTCTCCATGGTCGCACATGCTGGAGGGACCCACTGCTCTGAGTAGAGGTTACAGTGACTGAGGAGAGGGAAAGGGAAAAGACGGTAAAAACCTAAATGTCCATTGACAGAGGAATAAAGAAGATGTACATATATACAATGGAATATTTAGCCATTTAGAAAAGAATGAAATCATGCCATTTGCAGCAACATGGATGGACCTACAGACTACTGTACTAAGTGAAGTCAGACAAAGACAAATATGATATTACAAGTGGAATCTAATTTTGTAAAATGATACAAATGAACATATTTACAAAACAGAAGCAGACTAGCAGACTTACAGAGATGAAAAACAATCCTGTGGTTACCACAGAAATGTTGAAGTGGATAAGTCAGGAGCTTGGATGAACATAACACACTACTGTAAATGATCAACATGGACCTACCATGTATGGCACAGGGGATTCTACTCAATATTCTGTGATAACCAATGTGAAAAATCTGAAAAAGAATGAGCATATATTTTATGTATAACTGAATCACTGCTGAAATACAACATTGTAAATCAACTACTAATATTAAAATAAGAAAGCAGAGAACTGAAAGGATGTATTTTCTGCTGTCGACCCCAGGATTCTGGCAAGAGGACTACCCACAAACATATTCAAGGATCCCTATACCAGGCTTTAGGCAGCCCCAAATGCCAATGATAGGCCTCACCCAACTCTGCCACTGCCCTTTTCTCCCCTATATTTCTCACCGCCAACTTTTTCTTTCTTTACGTGCACACTCCCAACCCCTTAGTGGTGAGTGAGCTTTGAGAAGAGAAATCAAAAACTTGTGCTATAGTGCAACATTCTGAAAAAAAAGTTCCTAATTGCCAACCTGTTGAATCAAAGTCTTACCTAAATAATAAAGGTGTTCTCTACTTCAAATGCAGCAGCAAAGGCACTTTTCATCAAATACTATTGAAAAGAATCATGGTACTACAGTTTCACAAAATTTTTACAGGAACTGAACCCAAGACACAGAATATTGTGATCTAAAAGATAAAGAATTCAAAATAGTTATGAAGAAATTCAACAAGCTATAAGAAAACTGAGAACGGTAATACAATGATCTCAGGAATAAAGTCAATGAGTAGAAGGAGTACTATACCAAAGGGATTGACATTCTAAAAAATTCCAGGGCTCAAGAACTTAAAAAGATGAAGAATGCATTAGAAAGCATTGGATATAGGGCAGGTCAGATGGAAGAATGAGCTCAAGAATAACAATATAGAAGTGTTGCAGGTGGAAAAGAAGAGAGAATACTTTTTTGAAATGACGAAACCCCATGAGAATATACAGACTCCATTAGAAGAGCCAGCATAGCATTAGTGGGTATACCATAAGGAGAAGAGAGAAAAGAGCTGAGCACATGTTCAACAAAATATAGCTGAGAACTTCCTAAACCTGGGAAACTGGATATACTGGTCCATGAAGCTAATAGAACATCTTATCTCAATTAAAAAAAAAAGACCTCCAAGATACATTAAGACTCAAACATCAATTATAAAGAATTTTAAAAGCAGCCATTGGAAAAAACAAAATCCAGAACCTACAAAGGAACCCCTATAATGCAATCAGCAGATTTATCAACAAATTCTACACACCAGGAGAGAGTGAGATGACATACTCAAAGTATTGAAAGATAAAAATTCAGTCAATACCCAATGCAGAATGACATATATGCACTACTATACATAGATCATAAAGACCTAATGTATAGCACAGGGAACTCTACTCATTTCTCTGTAATGACTTATTTGGGAAAATCATCTAAAAGAGAGTGGACATGAGACTTCTGTGGTGGTCTAGTGGTTAAGAATCTGGCGTGCAGGGGCTTTGGGTTCAGTCCCTGGTATGGGAAGATCTCACAGACCACAGAGCAAGTAAGCCCGTGCACCACAAGCACTGAGCCCATGAACTCTGGAGCCCACACCATAACTAGCATCCATGCACCATAACAAAAGAGCCTACATGATGCAACAAGACCCAACGCAGTCTAATATTTTTTTTAAAAAAAGGTCGGATATATGTATAACTGATTCCCTCTGCTGTAGAGCAGAACCTAACAACACTGCAAATCAACTATACTCCAGTTAATAAAAAGAAAATACCCTATCCAACAAAGTTAACCTTCAGGTAGGAAGGAGAAATAATAGCTTTCCCAGACAAACAAAACCTCAAGGAGTTTACCACCACCACATCTGCCTTAAAAGAAATGTTGATCAGAGCTCTTCAAGATGAAATTAAAAGGCAAAGAAGTACACAAAAGTGATTAAGGTGACAGAATTGAAAAACTAAAATGTTTAGTATATGAAACAATTACAAAAGTTAAAAGGAGGACATTAAAAATTACTATAGCTACTAAAACTTAACAAAGTCACAGCATAAAAAAAGATAATTTGGGAAATCAAAAATATAAAAGGGGAAGAGTAAAGGATGAAAAAGACAAATGGAAATAAATTGCTATCAGCAAAAAAAGGACTACTGTTTCTATGAAATATTTTATGTAAATCTCATGGTAACTACAAAAAGCTACAGCAGACACACAACATAAAAGAGAGTAAACAAATCACCATGGAAAATCACCAACTTACAAAAGGGAAAAAGAAAACAAGAGACAAAATAACCAGAAGGCAAAAAAAAAAAAAAAATGGCGGTGGTAAATCTTTACATATCAATAATCTCCCTAAATGTAAACAGATGGAACTTATCAATCAAGAGGCACAGACTGGATGGGTTTTTAAAAAAGAGAACTATATGCTGCTTACAGGAGACATATTTCAGCTCTAAAGACACACATACGCTCAAGGTAAAAGAATGGAAAATGATATTCCAAGGAAATGGAAACCAAAAGATGGTGAAGCCATACTTGTATCCAATAAAAGAGACTTCAAGCCAAAAGTAGTAATGAAAGTCAAAGGTTATTCTATAATGATAAAAAGAGCCCATACATCAAGAAGTTAGAGCAATCAGTAATATATATGCTCCCAACACCCAAGTAACCAAACGTATTACGCAAATACTAACACCTTAAGGGAGTAGACAACACTAGAATAATAGTAGGAAAGATCAGTGTATCCTACCATCAGCAATGAATAAACTGTCCAGACAGAAAAACAATAAGAAAATGTTGGAATTAGGATAAATGGACTTAACAGTCATGTACATAACACTCTATGCAACAGCAGCAGAATACATTCTTTTCAGGTACACATTGGAACACACTCCAGGATAGATCATAAAACAGAACACAAATTTTACCAAATTTAGGAAAACTGAAATCATACCAGCTATCTTTTCTGACCAAAATGATATGAAACTAGAAATCAACAAAAAGATCTACAAATATGTGGACACTAAACAGCACAATGGGTCAAAGAAGAAATCAAAAGGGAAATTTAAAATTATCTGGGAATTTCCTGGTGGTCCAGTGGTTAGGACTCTCTGCTTTCACAGGTGAGTGTGTAGGTTTAATCGCTGGTTGGGAAACTAATATCCAAAAGGCACAGCCAAATAAAATTATCTCAAAACAATGAAAATGGAAATACAACATATCAAGCATTAAGTACATATTAAGAAATCAAAAATATCTCAAATAACCTAAAGATAACTAGAAAAAGAACAAATCAAGCCCAAATTAAGCAGAATGAAATAGTACAAAGATTAGATTGAAAGTAAATGAAATAGAGACCAGAAAAACAGAAAGAATCAACCAAACTACAGGCTGCTTTTCTGAAAAGATATAAAGAAAATTAACAAGTCTTTAGCTACACTTAGAACAAGACTTCACTAAAGTTAGAAATGAAAAAGATGTGACATCTGATACTAGAGAAATACATAGGATCATAAGACTACTTGAACAATTATACGCCAAAAATTACATAACCTAGACAAGATATATTTCTAGAAACATAAAACCTACGAAGACTCAAGCAAGAAGAAACAGAAAATCTGAATAGACCAAAAGTAAGTAAATTGGATCAGTAATCAGAATCTCCCAACACAGAAAACTCCAGGACCAGATGGCTTCTAGAGATTTTTACCAGACATGTAAAGATTTAACACCCATCGTCCTCAAAATTTCAAAATATCAAGGAATGGGGAACACATTCAAACTTATTGTATAAAGCCAGAGTACCTTGATAGTAAAACCAGATATGGAGAATGAAAGAAAAGATCAGTAATCCTGATGCCGGGGCTGGGCGAGGCAGAGGTGGGAGGAACCTTTAACAGATTGGGTATCAAAGAAACTTAATTAAGGCTATGTATGATAAACCCACAGCTAACATTATACCCAGTGAAGAAAAATTACAAGTGTCTACCCTAAGATCAGGAAAAAGACAAGGATGCCCATTCTCACCACTCCTACTGTACTAGCTAGAGCAGAGCAGAATAGAGCGCCCAGAATTAAATCCTAGCATACACAAGGGAACTAAGCACACCAAATGTGGAAAGGATACTCGTGCTGGGAAAACTGGAGAAACACATTCAGAGCAATGAAATTGGTCCCCTATCTCACATCACTCAAAAAAAAAAAAACTAGAGAGACTTCCCTGCGGTCCCAGGGTTAAGATTCCACTTCCACTGCAGGGGGCACAGGTTTGATCCCTGGTTGGAGAACTAACATCCTGCCTGTTGTGTGGCCAAAAGAACAACGACAACAATTGAAAATAGATCAAAGTCTTAAACATCAGACCTGATACCATAAAACTCCTAGAAGAAAACACAGGGAAAATGTTCATCGATATTAGTCTTGGCAGCAATTTTTTGGACATGACACCAGAAGTACAATCCATAAAAGCAAAAATCAATACGTGTGAGTACATCTAACCCAAAAGCTTCTGCACAGCAAAAAGAACAAAACAAAATGAAAAGACAACTTACAGAATGGGAGAAAAAAATTGCAAACCGTGTATCAGTTAAGGGGTTAATATCCAAAACATACTGAAATCATACAACAACAAAATGTAATTAAGAAATGGGCAGAATTAATAGACATTTTTCCAAAAAGGACTCAAAACAGTTAACAAGCACATGAAGATAACATCCCACTAATCATCAGGGAAATGCAAATCAAAACCACAGTGAGATAACACCTCGCACCTCTTAGAATAACTATCATCAAGAATACATAAGAGATGCCAGTGAGCCCGTGATAAAAAGGAAAACCTCATTCACTGTTGGTGAGGATGTAAACTGGTTTAACCACTATGGAAAACAGTATGGAGGTTCCTCAAAAAATTTAAAAATAGATCTAACATATGACCCAGCAATTCTACCTCTGGACATATATACCCAAAGGAAATAAAAACAGGATTTTAACATGATAAATGCACTTCCTTGTTAATCACAGCATCATTCACAATAGCCAAGCTTATGGAAACAGGACTTCCCTGGTGGTCCAGTGGTTAAGAGGACACTTGTCAATGCAGGGGACACAGGTTTAATCCCTAGTCCAGGAAGAACACATGCCAAGGGGCAGCTAAGCCCATGTGCCACAACTACTGAGTCCATGAGCCCTAGAGCCCGTGCTCTGCAACTAGAGAAGCCACCACAATGAGAAGCCTGCACACCACAACTAGATAAAGCCCGAATGCAGCAATGAAGACCCCAGAACTGCCAAAAATAAAATTTTTTAAGAACCCAAACTCTTAAAACTGAGTATTGTCAAGATTTCAGATCTTCCTAAATTGATCTACACATCCAACATATTGCCAGTTGAGATTCTACCAACTGCACTATAGAATGTGTAGCACGTATGAGCTATAGAATTTGTATTCTACAGTTGCTGAATGTTCCATAAACATCAACTGTGGTTTTCAAATCAGTATGTGTGTGTGTGTTGGCTTTTAGACAGTTCTATCAATTACTGAATGAGTAGTAAAATCTCCAACTGTAATTAATTGTGAATTTGCCCATTTCTGTCATTTTTTTGCTTCATACATTTTGAAGGTCTGTTATTAGGTGCATACACATTTAGGATTCTATTCTGATGAACTGATCTTTTATCAAAGTGAAATGTCCTTTTATACTTTATATTAACATAGCCACACACCTTTTTTATGCTTGTTTACATGATACATCATTTTAGTCCATCTTTATATTTAATGCATGACTTGTATAATGCATCTACTTGGGTCTTGCTTTTTGTCTATTCCAAAAGTCTCTTCTAATTAATATAATCATTAATATATTTGTATTTAAACTTTACATCTTGCTCTTTTCTATTGTCTCTTGTGCTTCTTTCTTTCCTGCCTTCATTCTGGTTATTTTTTAGCATTCTGTCTCTTTTTAGGTTTATGGTTATACCTGTTTTCAGTGGCAATTCCTAGGATTTACAAAACATCCTTACATTGCTCAGTGGTAAAGAATCTGCCTGCAATGCAAGAGCCACAGGAGATTCGGGTTCAAACATTGGATTGGGAAGATCCCCTGGAGGAGGAGATGGCAACCCACTCCGGCATTCTTGCCTGGAAAATCCCATGGGACAGAGGAGCCTGGCAGGCTACAGTTCTTAAGGGTCACAAAGAATTGGACACAACTTAATTAGCATCCTTGCAGTGAATATTCTCTCATTTATCAGAATCTTACAATAAAAGTCCATTGACTCTTCAGTCCTTTGTACTGCTGTCATGTAGTTTATTTACATTTATAAACCCAACTAAACACGTTTTGCTTTAAACAATTATTTTAAACAAATTAAGTTTTGTAAAAGTATTTTATAATGCTTTCCAATTCCAATGAATATTCAGGACTGATTTCCTTTAGGATTGTTAAGTACAATAAAAAGTATTTTATTATATTTTTAAAATATAAAAGTATTTTATTTTTATAATACTTTCAATCCTGAAGGAAATCAGTCCTGAATATTCATTCTAAGGACTGATGCTGAAACTGAAGCTCCAATACTTTGGCCACCTGATGTGAAGAACTGACTCACGGAAAAGACCCTGATGCTGGGAAAGATTGAAGGCAGGAAGAGAAGGGGACGACAGAGGATGAGATGGTTGGATGCCATCACTGACTCGCTGGACAGGAGATTAAGCAAGCTCCAGGAGTTGGTGATGGACAGGGAGGCCTGGCGTGCTGCAGTCCATAGAGTCGCAAAGAGTTGGACATGACTGAGCAACTGAACTAAACTGATGGTGTAAGTTGTACTTTTTAGTGTCCACTGCCTGAGAAAACACACATAAGGATGTAAAGACCCCTTACACTTGCAACGGTACACTAGAGGTACAACCTGAAGTAGAGCCACGCACGTGTGTGCGGAGTCACTTCAGCCCTGTCACTCTTTGGGCTGTAGCCTGCCAGGCTCCTCTGTCCATAGGATTCTCCAAGCAAGAATACTGGAGTAGATTACTATGGCCTTCTCCAGGGGATCTTCCTAACCCAGGGATGGAACCGGTGTCTTCTGTGTCTCCTGTATTGCAGACGGATTCTTTACTGCTGAGCCACCGGGGAAGCCCCCAGAACTACCCTACCCAGCATTTAAAAATGTGTGTGCAGTTTAGACTGTCAAACTAGAGAGGCAGTTTTTCATTTCCTGGGGTAAAATGTACAGCTCCGAGATCCAATGCAGGATTGTCCTGCCCAAAAATGTTCAAGTATCTGGCTATCCTTTGGGACATTACTTATTTTTACTTGTTTGAGAGAGTAAGAAACATTCATGTCTAACAGAATACTTGATTTTCCCAGATTTCTAATCCAATGGTCTCCCATTATGCTACATGACAGCATCATCTATACAACCATTTCAATTAGACAGTTTTTCCTTCCCTCCCAACATACAACCCATCATTAAATTATCTGACCCCACCTCTAACATATATCCTTAGTTTGCCCACCTCTCTCCTACCGTTGTCACACTAGTTCAAACCAGCATCACACCTTGTCCAGACACCAACCTCCTAACTCACTGGGAATCATTCTCAAAACAGCAGCCAGTCACCTTTAAAAAGCAAAACTCAAAAGGTTTTTTCTTTCCTGTTTTAAAATCTCCAAAGGCATCTCATTGCACTCCTTGTGCTAGCTCACAAAATCTTACGCAATGTGGCTCCTGCCTGCCTCTCACCTCATGGCCCTCTCTCTGCTCCTCAGCCACCTCACTGCCTTACCTTCCATTCCTCAAACTTGCCAAGTTCATTCATACTTCAGGGACTTTGAACTACTGTTGTTCTCTGCTAATCTAGATCACATGGGTGGCTCCTTTTCTTTTGGAGCTCCAGCTCTGCAGAATCCCCAGAAGTGGGACTAGGTAGTTACCTTAAAAATAAGTAAACTAAAAAACTTAAAGTTTGTGATCCAGTGAGCTAAACTTTCTTCTCACGTCTCTAAGCAAGTTACAGATTTGGTTGTTAATGAATCTGGAAATAAAAAGTATCTGAGAATCCAATTTATTAATTTTTCTTATTTCCCTTGGAAAACCTTCACATTTAGTGCATGTAGTATTAGGTAAGGCCATACTGCTGCACCCGACACCCAACAACAAAGAGCCTTAAAGAGAAGAGGTGTAACATTCTCTGATTACATTCTGTGGCGAGTTCCAGTAGGTACTGTACAACATAACAAAGTGGGAGTTGTTCCTGGAATGCAAAGATGGTTCAACATATGAAAATCAATCATTCTGATATGCCACAGTAACAGAGTGAAGGACAAAAACCACATGATCATACTAACTGATGCAGAAAAGCATTTGATAAGACTCAATACCCTTTCAAATAGATGGGGAAACAGTGGCTGACTTTATTTTTGGGGGCTCCAAAATCACTGCAGATGGTGATTGCAACCATGAAATTAAAAGACGCTTTACTCCTTGGAAGGAAAGTTATGACCAACCTAGATAGCATATTCAAAAGCAGAGACATTACTTTGCCAACAAAGGTCCATCTAGTCAAGGCTATGGTTTTTCCAGTGGTCATGTATGGATGTGAGAGTTGGACTATAAAGAAAGCTGAGCACCGAAGAATTGATGCTTTTGAACTGTGGAGCTGGAGAAGACTCTTGAGAGTCCCTTGAACTGCAAGGAGATCCAACCAGTCCATCCTAAAGGAGATCAGTCCTGGGTGTTCATTGGAAGGACAGATGTTAAAGCTGAAACTCCAATACTTTGGCCACCTGATGCTGGGAAAGATTGAGGGCAGGAGGAGAAGGAGACGACAGAGGATGAGATGGTTGGATGGCATCACCGACTCGATGGACATGGGTTTGGGTGGACTCCAGGAGTTGGTGATGGACAGGGAAGCCTGGCGTGCTGTGGTTCATGGGGTTGCAAAGAGTCGGACACAACTGAGCAACTGAACTGAATAACCTTTCCTGTTACCCCACCACCACCGACAAAAAAAAAAAAAAAAATCAACAAACTCAGAATAGAAGGAAACTACCTCAGCATAATAAAAGATTTAAAGATCATATATGAAAACTCCACTGCTACATTATACTTCAATGGTGAAAGATGCAAAGCTTTTCCTCTAAGATCAGCAACAAGATAAGGATGCCCACTCTTGTCACTTCTACAAGGTATCTGAAGTCCTAGCAATTAAGCCACAGCAATTAAGACAGAGAACAAAATAAAAAGCATCTAAACTGCAAAGAACCAAAATTATATTTGCAGATATTATCCTTCATGTTGAAAATCCAAAATTCCATACACACACAAATTGTTTTAATATAAAGCAAAACAAAAAAAGAAATTCAACGGGAGAAATAGACAACAGCATAATAAAAGTAGGCGACTTCCATATTCCATTGTCATCAATGGACAGATCATCCAGACAGAAAACCAATAGAGACACACTGAACTTAATAACATTTGAGCAAATGTTTAACACCCAGAATATCAAAAGAACTCTGACAAGTCAACAACAAAAAAATAAAATACCCAATTCAAAAATGGGCAAAGGACTTAGTCATTTTTCCAAAGATGATATATAAATGGCCAACAAGCATGTGAAAAGATGCTCAATATCACTAACCAGAGAAACGTCATTAAAAACCACAATGAGGTATTACCTCAATTCATTAGGATGACAAATACAAGAAAAGGGGAAGGAAAGGAAGGCGGGAGGGAAGGAAGGAGGCAGGAAGTGTTGATGAAGATGTGAAGAATCTGGAGCCCTTGTGCACTGCTGGTAAGACTAAAACGGTGCAACTGCTGTGGAAAACAGACTAGAAGTTTCTCAAAAAATGTAAACAAGAAATGGCACAGGATCCAGTTATAGCACTTCTGGGTATTTATCCAAAAGAAGTGAAAGGAGGGTCTCAAAAAGATATTTGCACACTTATGTTCACAGCAGCACAATTAACAGCCAAATGTCCACGGACAGATAAATGGATAAACAAAGTAAAATGTGATATATACTTACAATGGAATATTATTCAGTCTTTAAAAAGAATGAATTCCTGTCACATGCTGCAGTGAGGCTGATGCTTGAGGATATTATGCTAAGTGAAATAAGCCAACCACAAAAAGATAAATACTGTGATAAAGACTCCATTTATATGAAGTACCTGAAGTGAAGTGAAAGTCGCTCTGTCATGTCCAACTCTTTGCGATCCCATGGACTATACAGTCCATGGAATTCTCCAGGCCAGAATACTGGAGTGGGTAGCCGTTCCCTTCTCCAGGGGATCTTTCCAACCCAGGGATCGAACCCAGGTCTCCTGCATTGCAGGTGAATTCCTTACCAGATGAGCCACCAGGGAAGCCCTATGAAGTACCTAAAACAATCAAATTCATAAGACACACTAAGTAAAATAGTGGTTACCAGGGGATGGAATGTGAAAATGTTTTCAATTCTATTTCTAGGAGTAGAACTGCTGAGTCATATGCTAACTCTATGTTTAACTTTCTGAGGGACAGCCAAACTGCGTTCCACAGCTGCTGCACCATGTTAGCATTCCCACCCATGCACAACGGTTTCAGTTCATCCGCATGCTCTTCAACACTTGTCCTCTTTACTAAAGTAATCCTTGAGGGTGTGAAGTGATAACTCACTGTGGTTTTGGTTTGCATTTCCCTAATGACTAATGATGTTGAATATTTTTTCATCTGTATATATGTTCTGGAGAAAGATCTATTCCAATTATGTGTTCATTTGTAAATTGGGTTATCTTTATTGTTAACTGTAGTTCTTTATATATTCTGAATACAAGTCCCATTATATTTTTAAAGTTAAGGCAATGTCTATTGATATAATTATTATAGCTTTCTATACCACACTTCATTAATTTCCAAAATATTTTCAAGTTATAATATTTTTTGATGAAGTACATCAAAGGTTACCCTAAACATAAATTGCACAGAAATTTTAAAATATAAAGCAACCAATACATTTTCAAACAAATGAATTTCAAGCTGAAGAGAGGCAGGTACGGGGACCCATCAGTTAAAAGAAATTTATAGATATACAGAGTATATGGACCTAACTTTGAAACCAGACTTGAACTGGAAAAATAAATTATGAGACAATTTAAAATGCTGACTAGATAATTACTAAGAAATGGTTAACATTTAAGCATGATAATAGTGTTTTGGTTATCTTTAGGAGCTTTATCTATCAGACATACATACTGAAATATTTACAAATGAAATTATTTGCTACCTGGGACTTGCTTCAGAATAAATCAGGGTTGGGAAGATGGGTACCATATAAATAAATCAAGATTAGCCACATGAATTGACTGTGTTGAAGTAGGTTCATTATACTAATCTACTGTTGTATATCCTGAAGTTTTCTATTACTACTCCAGTGTCTACTGTGTCTAAGAGCAAAAGTGGCTGGAAGCAACTAAACAATATCATCTAAAGTTTTACAAACTTAAGAAATTCATTCCCAGAACAAAAGAGCTCTGGGAAAATTAATAACGAGACTGACATGTCTGTGCAATTATTTATACAACATTTTAAGTATTACCACCAGTCACAGGCTAACTGGGAACTTACATCAAGCACTGTACACAAAATAGCACAATGCAACAGCCATCAGCATCACTCTTAACCTACAGAGTTCATTTCCTCACTGGAGTTCACTAAGGGACTGGAACCCCCACGGAAGAGTACAGTAACTACCCTCACTGATTTGCATAAAATACTGCCTTCAACCAAATATATGTACACAGCGAGTAATTTTATAACAATCCCTCTGGCCACCTTATACTCAACTAAATTGCACATCCAACAGACAGACAAATTAGGATAGCTGGATATATATAACTTGTACACTTAAAATACAGATCTACCAGGATGACAATAATAAAAATAAATATATTCACAAGGATTTAGAAAAACTGCAACCCTACATATTGTGTTAGGAATGTTTAAATGGTACAGCCACTTTGGAAAAGTTGGGCAGTTTAGAAAGTCAAACGTAAAATTTTGAAACAATCCAACAATTACACTCCTAGGAATCTACCTGAAAGAAATTAAAATATATGTCCACATAATGACATGGGGAATGTCATTATGGGGAATATTCACAGATTATTCATAATAACAAAAATGTAAACAATCCAAACGTCCAGCAATTGGTGAATGAATAAACAAAATGTAGTATATCTACATAATGGAATACTACATAGCAACCAAAAGAATTAAGTACAGGTATATACCATAACATGGATGAACCTCATAAACATTATGCCAAAGGAAAGAAGCTAGAAACAAAAGACTTCAGATTGTATGATTCTAGTCACCTGTAATTTCTGGACAGGGGAAATTTATAGAACAGATCAGTGTGACTGCCTAGGTCTTGCGGTAAGAGAAGGAACTAACGCAAAGGAGCATGAGAGGAACTTCTATTAAGGCTGATGGAAATTTTCTAAAACTGGATTGTGATGGTTTCAGAACACTATGAATTTACTAAAATTTAATGAATTTACTAAAATTTACTTAATTGTACACTTACAACGGCTGGACTTCGTGGTGTATAAATTATACCTCAATAAAGCTGTGGCTATTGAGTACCATTACAACAGTCTTATGAATGACTATTTTAAAGCTCTGGCTTTCATTACATATAATTTCAGTACAGTGAATTCCAGCACACTCTCAGGATTAAGAATACTGAAAACTAAACACAAGTATTTTCAAAAGATTTCATGTACACACATCTCTAAATCTTACTGATCAAATATTGCTCTTTTACCTCTGTGTCATGTAACTACGTAACAAAAGCGCTGTCTAGAGCTTACCTTAGCATTTCTCCTTAGCCCCTAAGCTTATGCCCTACAGTACTCCTTTTTGTAAAAATCTCATTTGGCATTGCCCAAGTTTTCCATTAGATCCAAAGTTTTATTTCATAACCTGAAATAAAATTAATAGTTACATTAAATGTGTGCCTAAATATATATACTAAATATAAAATGAATATTATCCGTTTGTTT
Source organism: Bubalus bubalis (assembly GCF_019923935.1). Taxonomy (NCBI): domain Eukaryota; kingdom Metazoa; phylum Chordata; class Mammalia; order Artiodactyla; family Bovidae; genus Bubalus; species Bubalus bubalis. The sequence continues at coordinate 129,519,814 of NC_059157.1, read as the reverse complement.
TTCTTTGCTTTGCTCATTAAGCCATTCACATGTTGCCTGTTTCCAAACTTTTTGTTTTAAATCAAGCTTTGTTTTTACTATTTTTGGTTCTAAACTATTCTTCACTTTAAACTCATTTGATGGATTCTTCTCTTCAAAGCAGTGCTACTTTCCATAATCAAGCCTGCTTTAATTTCAATCTGACTCTATCTCTTCCTATTCCACTGTAAAATGTTCCCTCTAAGCCAGTTATTAAAAACAGAAAAACACCTTTTTAACCAAACATTTTTCCCCAGACCAAATCTCATATGCAATGCCAATAAGATACAAGAGATAAAGTAGAAAGCTTCTGACCTCATGAAATACAGCAGCCTCAAGGTGTTTCTTGAAAAACAATGCTTTAAAAGTTATAAGCTATACTGATTTCTGCACAGCACAAACACAAAAGGTGAAAATAAATAAGCAATACTTTTAAGAAAAACTTGGATATACTTAGATAAAAATGTTTTAGAAACTCAATTTTTAAAACGTAATTATAAAATGATTCACCAAACATCTGTCTTTAAAACTCCATCAAGACATTACTTTTTAGGAATTCCATCTACTACAACAGCTGTGCACTTTTTTAAAATCATAATTTCCTTATTTATGGCAGATTAAAAAAAGACGAGAGAGAAGTCAAAAGCCACATTAACACAAACACTGAGCCTAGTGGAAAGTTGTCAAATAAATGAATTTGTCAGCAAGAAATGCCAATTACCCAACAGGCAGTAAAGAAAATAGATAGCAAGAATGCTCTGGTAAAACCATTTATGTAACTGTATTGAGTTTAAAAAAAAAAAACAAAAAAAAAAAACAGAACTATCCGCCTCCAGAATCAAATACAAATCAAGCAAATATTCAACCAAAATGGCGACAAAGAGTAAGGGTAAACCTGGAAAAGGGGATTTGTACTATTAGGAATTTTCAAATGTAAAACTATAAAATATAAACCACTTCCCCTTCTGAAATCAAAGGTAAAGGTATCATAACTTCACCACATTTCTATAAAATAAAAATAGAAATTATTGCTATATGATTGTAAAAATGGAGGCAAGTAAAGAGTTCAGAAATATACTTGTTTATAATCAATTAAATGATGAACCATAATTTGAACCCTAATTATCACATTATGTAGAAATCACAATCCGGTATTGTGTGCTCAGTTATTAAGATAAATGTTAAATAGTTCACATTTTAAAAACATTTTATCATTACATTATCAAATTTGATAAAATCTTATCAAAACATCTATGTATGCAATATAAATCATGTTGTTAAAAGTATAAAGTAACATTTAAAGAAAACTGCTGAGGTGTCAAATAAGTATTTTCTATTAAATATATACAATTTAACATTTAGAACTCCATAAATTAATTCTTGCTGAAAGTTGATCCAGGTTTACAAAGGCATACTTTGTGAACTATAATAAATTTCCCCAGCACCACTTTCCTTTATTCCAAAATTCTTTCATTAGGTTTAACTTTCTTCTGTCATTCATATGGAAAAGTTACAGAAGGTTTACAATACGTAGTCTTCATAGTAACATGTTTTAAAAAATCTAAGCAAAGTGCACGTTAAACTGGCTACAACTACTCAAACCTCTTGATTATCATCAAATAAAAAATAGATGAACACTTCATTCACTTAAATCTTTCTGAGGAAAAAAAAAATAGTATACCTTGCTTAAATAAGAATTTCCCAGTAAGGGTATTATATAAAAGATTTCCCATGTTATTTTATTAACTCTCTTTCACTCATTAAAACTTTTTAAAAGTCTAATGAAGAACATATACTTACAAAGCCATATTACACAACTACAGTACTGTTAATTAAATAAAGCAGCCCAGTATAGTTGTAAACATTTTAAATAGAGTAAACAAGACTTGGCATGTCTTTTCTCCCAAAAACTTGCCATTACAATGCTCTTTCCATAAATAATTATCCTTTCTAGAAAAGTTTTCCGGTATATTTTAGTCTTTAAAAGTATTACACTGAAATAATATGTGAAAAGATTTAGTCATGGCAATTTCACTGAAGCTTTTATTGCCTCTGTTGGTAATATGACAGGGATGTAAGAAACACAATTGAACTTACAGAGATATGCAGATGATAGTCACTAAAGATAACCTTGATCTCAAGTATTTTTATATGTGGGCACTTCTAATTTTATACACTTTACTATTTAAAAAGCATTACATTTTAAAATGTGTACCTGTTTTGACATTTGGCAAAAAGGAAACTGTACCGGTGGTTCAGTTTAAAACAAAGAATCAGCATGGGGAGTTAACCAAAATGAAGACTGAAACGCTAATTAATTAAAGCAATTCAAGTTGTGTGTGTGTGAGCATGTGTGTCCCTTTCAACCTGTCAATCTCACTCTTTCACACACACTCACACACACATGGCCATTATGTGTAAGCATTCTTAGTACAAAATATTCCCTGTAACCAGACATTTATCCTCAGAAAAATCACACCACATTAAATCAGTCTTCTCTTTCAGGCCCTAGTAATAGTATTGTTTAATTCTAAGATGCCATCATAGAGTTAACAACCTTAACTTTTATGCTACATAATTATATTCAAAGCTTTATGTATTGTTTTGTTTATAATTACACAGTAATTATAAATGTTTAGTACCAAACTGATGACAAACACTATTTTGTTGAAAAGGTCTTGCATTTAAAAGGAAAAGTCTGTAAAACCCAAGGCACTAGGCCACGAACCAATATCAGACTTATATGAAAAACAATTTATATTGGGGGAAAAAAGCTAATCGGATCTCATTTCAAAACACAGCATACTGGAATTAATTAATCAATTCAAAAACAATACCGTAACTCAAAATCTTTAAGACAGGAAACAAAATAGTACATATATATATATATATATCTTTTTAAAATATTTCATAATTGAAGTTCCTCTTAATATTTACAAATACGAAATCAGGAAATACTGAAAGCAGCAGGATTCTTCTTTTTTCTTTTTTTTTTAAATAACCAATTCCAGTAACCTGAATAAAAATTTTCAAAATTTTCTTTTGATAGAATATTTTTGAATTAAAGTTATGATTAGAATATTAATATCTATGGGAAGAGCTTTCTAGTCAATTTCAAAATCATGTAAATAAAAAGTAGTTTTAATATATCCGTTTCTTAAAATCATTTCCGCATCTACATTATAATGTACTGCTTTTCTGAAGTACATTCCTTTGATAATTTCAACATTAGACCTTACAGAGTGCCTGGATACACCAAGCAAAATCTACTCCTGCTAAAAACCAGTCATCCAATCTCTGAAGTTTTACATTTTTTAAACCAGCCTTAAAGAAATCTTTAAAAAAGCAATAAACCCTTCTTCACATGTCAAGAAGTGAACAGAGAAATGAGCATTTTCAGCATGAAAGCAGTTCACAGGTCTTGTAATAAAAAAAAAAAATAGATACAAGATACAGTTCTGCTTTGATGTGAAAACTGAGCTAATCTGAGTGAAATAAAACATAGTAGAAACTAAATAATTTATGAAAATAGAAGCCAGATTTGTATTTTGCATCAAGTGCATGCTTGCTTGAAAATCCTTGCTCCTCAAGTATTTGGCAACCACAGTGATTAGCAGTTAAAACAATTTCAACAAAATAAGAAGTCATCAAAAATGGACTATTTGTCTGAAAGAGCAGTACCTATAAGAATTGAACTTCATGGCTCATTACAACCATTTTCAAAATTTAATTCCTACTTCTTATAAATTAAGAGAATTTCATTTGTGTTCCATAGTGTGCTGACAAAAAAAAAAAAAAAAAAACCAAAATAAACCCTCATGCCTAAATTTAGAATACTGTATTATGTAGCAATCTAAAACATTCAAACAAATTAAATAGTTTAACTTACTTAACAGGCATATAAGCATTTCAAAATCATAATGAAATCCAATTATGAGGTGCATAATGTAGACGGGAGTAGAATCTAACATTATGCAGATGTTTTTCTAAATAAAAGCCCCTGTAAGACAATTATATATAAACATGGGTAAGATAAGTGCAGACTAGTTCTGTGGAACCTTTTGAAATCGAGGGTCTAAAACACAATAAAATTTTGGGTAGGCACACCAAATTATCCTAAAAATTTTTCACGTTGGTTATTTTGACTTTTTTTCATCAGATACTCTACTCACATTAACAATACATGTAATTTGCCAGGAAAAAAAAAAAAAAAATCCCCCCATACCAAAACACCATTCCAGATCCGGTACACTTAAATATATCACTCTCACTGGAAGTGCTATCAGCATAGTCTTTGCAACTAGCCCAAAGCATATATTTAAGAAGTTTTTATAAACTGTGACGTTCATATGTTTAATTCTTATGCCAAACTTGTTTTCTGATGAAGACAGCATTGTGCTTTATGCAAGAATGGAAACTTCAAAATAATCACCATAAAGCTTCTAAGACTTATGGGAGAATAAACTAGGATGGTCCACAGATATAAGATGAAATCCACAATGTTGGAATAATAAATGTTTAGAGCGGCCCAGACTAGAAGACAAGCCCAAACCACCATTAGAAGAATGAAATACGATATGGTCCAAGATGTATCCTTAAAGTTTTGTCTCAACCCTCAGTCTGAATTGTGAGGATTGATCTTCAGTTCAGTCCAGCCAGCAGAAATTGACTGTGCAATTTTCCGTTGTATTTATTGTACAGACTATGTACATTCTAGAAGGTTCCTTCAGTGCTACACTGTTGTACTTTTTGTCCCAGCAATTTGAGGGCGTGCAAATTCCACAAAGTCATCAATAAGAACAGGCCATGCTCCTGTGGGGGGGATATGTGAGAAAGGAAAGAAACAAAAGCAGAAATAAGGCTAGTATTTTAATAGAATCCTTATTTTTTCTTAAATATCTTCCCTACAATTGTTAAAGTATATCATTATAAATATCTGCACTGATAAGACCTCCAAATTTCTAGTTCTTTAGAGTTTCAAACTAGAATATTCCTTGCATTTTCTCTTTTCTATTACTCCAACACTTGATCATTCTCTGGATGATAAAAAACAACACTCTTGGTAATCAGTAATATATGGTTTTCTGAAGGCCACCGAAGTAATCTGGTCAAACCCAGCCTGATACGACGCCACACTGCCAGTGCTGAAGCGTATTAAGCTGGAGTTGCCCTTTCTCTGCATTTTAGGGCAATCTTACAAAGGAAATTAAAAGCAAGGATCAGACACTAACCTATTTCATGATAATAAATTACTAAAGGATTTTTAATTATATATATGCATGCTCTATACATGCTTCTATGGCAACTTCCAAATCAGCAAGTTCTCCACTTTTGCATAAGGTGTAACAGAAAGCACAATCATCAATTATCAGTCATTTCTCAATTCTTAAAGAAAACAATACATGACAATGAAAACAAAGATAAGGAAATAACATTATCTGTGGTTAGGTTAAATAGTTCAGGACACTTGTAAGGAAACCAAGGTTACTAAAGATTTTTCAAAAAATACCTGTCTATTCAAAAATATCAAAATACATCTTCCTAATTCTCAAGGGGAAGCAGATAAGTACGTGTGAAGAGATCAATGTAAACTACTACCAGTTCCAGAAGACAAAAATATCCTGGTAGTGGATGGTAGAGTTACCTTTCTAAATACATGAAGAAACAGCAGAAAAGTATTCAATCAGTGAATATTTACTGAATGCCAATAGTGCTACAGTAGGAAAATAAAGTCCATTTCCATGTGGCCTAAGTCACAAAACTCAAGGAGTTTACAATCAAGCTCACAGACAAAACAGACAACAATAAAAAAAATATATATATATAGGCACTATAAAAGTACATTAAGAAAAGAGTAAGTTCCTAAAGTAGACTGAAAATCTAAAACATGAGTGAAAATCACTCATGCCTTTCTGGAAGACATGAATACAGAGTTGGTATTTAAGGAAATAATACAGATTGGTAAAGAGGATGAAGGCATTTTCTACATTCAGAAGAGCACAAATAAAAGCTCAGAAGAGGGAAATCTAAGAAAAACAGAAGTAGACAAGAAGTTCCAGGGTGTATGATTAAAGATATTTTTAAAGAATTGGTAGAGCAAAATATTCATTACCTTCTTCATCATAATTAGACATGTCATCTGCAATCATTGTACTGAAGTCTAAAAGAAGATTCCAAGTATCTTTTGGTATTGATCGTTTATGATGTTCCTGTTAAGGAAAAAAAATAACAAGAAGCATCCAATTCACTAAAAAGGGTTTCAAAAAGAACAGTCCAGAAGATGCTGAATACAAGAATTCAAAACAACCTATGTAATAAAATTCTGGAAATCAAATTTCTCATTCTACGTCCATTACATGCTCTGAAATGAGTTAGGCATCCTTTAAAATGTTAATTTATCTTCAAACAAAGCAAAAATTTAGAAAACACCAAACCGCAGAAAACATGAACTTACCAACAAAAATTTATTCCATAAGTCTAAGAATTTAAATCTTCCATTAAGCACTAAATTCCAGTAGGCAATGGCCATTTCTAGATCTGTAATATTAAAAATAAATTATGTACTTCAAATGCCAGGAATATTTGTCCCTGAAAAAAAACACCAAGTAAGACAAAGATAGCCTTAATTAAAAAAAAAAAAGCCTTGTGTCCTGAATACTTACATAATAAAAATTTTCTATAGATTTAAGTCCAAGCTTTATATCCTGCTTCCATCACCAATGCATGGTTCCTTCAGGGCAAGAAGGGTATCACTTACCTCATTAGGGGTTTCTGAAGTTTAAATGAGATAATGTAGGTAAGCATGTTTGATTATGTCATAAGTACTGAAATGTTAATGTATACCAGACCTCAGCCCTTTTGACATTTTGGACCAGATCATTTTTGTTGCGGGAGGCTGTCTTATGCATTACAGCATTAGCAGCATCCCTGGCCTCTACCCACGAGATGCCAGTAGCAGTTTCCTATCCCCAGTGGTGACAACCAAAAATATCTCCACATATTGCCAAAGATCCCCTGGGATGCAAAACTGCCCCGAGATGAAAATCACCAATGTACATGTATAAGCTGTAACGCAAAGAGTTGCTATCCACAATCCTAATTAATCTTACATTCCAAGTTGTTGGCTCACTGATCCTGACCTCAAGGAGACCATTAAGAATACTGATTAAAAATTTTAAATTAATAATAAACTAAGATCTGTCTTTTTACAAGTTTGATGAAGAGGATATAAATGACTATTTAACTGGAGCAGAGAAGGGTAAAGAAGCAGTATTACTGCATGACAAAATATGTATCTGTCTTAAAAGAAGAACTAAAGTAGTTATGTCAAGCTTTTATGAGTAAATTTACATTTCCAGGTCAGGAAAAATTCCTTCCCAAGTAACTTAAAAGTTCTTTTTGACATGATCTCCAAACTACTCTGAAGAATCTGAAGAATCATGAGAGACTAAGACTCCAAAAACAGGCTCACATCCTACCTGAAAGAAAAACATAATAGGACATAAGGCAAAAAAATCTCCCATCTTCACTAGATCCTACGCTCTTCAAGGACAGGGACTACATATCCCCGAACTACCACTGAAACACACAGCAGGCATTCGGAAACTGGGGAATGAACAAGCTTCCTACAGTTCTAGTTATAAATATGTACTCACCTCCAAATCCACCGTTATGTCTTCCCTCAAACTCAATGGAAAAGGTGCCTCTTCTTTTCTCCTATCCAAGGTTAAGCCCCTAACACCATTACTCTGGATCCAATATGCCATCCTGCCTTTTAGTTTACAGATTAGTTTTCTTCTCTCCTTGTATCCTCAACTTTGCCCTGTCTTCTGGCCTCCCCCTCCACAAAGGAACATACTCAAGTTATCAACTATCTTTAAAAAAAACTTACTTTCTTCTATTTCTCCATCCCCTTACTAGCTACCCTCTTTCTCCTTCCCTTCACAGATCATCTTGAAACAGTACATGGAGTCTTCTACTTTTATTTTTAATGTGCTCACGAAAACATGTCTGAAAGTCAAGTTCAGATCCCCATGTTTTATGAGAACTGGAAACAGGACATCAGTCCCTAATCACAAATCCTTTTTAATCTTAGCAATCTTTAACGCTCTACACCAAATATTCCTTCCAGGTTCTTTAATTTTATTATTTTTCTTACCAATCAAACATAGAGCATACCAATCAAAGCATAGAGATGACGTGCAGTATAATTGCTATTAGCCTGTCTAGTAGGATTTGCTGTTATTAGCATGCTTAATGATATCCTTCTTCACTTCAAATGCATTAAATTTATGAAAACTAAGCTTATTACTGTGTTAGCGTTTTTCCTTTTTAGAAAATAATAATGAGAAACAATGAAATATTCAAGTAATTTGTAAACCCTGAGACAACTATAAATGCCCATTTCTCAGCTGATACACTAATCTAATAATCTGACAAGAGTAGAAGTATATATGCATATTCTTTGAAAGTTCAGGTTGTAAAAGAAGAGAACTTTTTGTAATCTACATTCATTGTCCAATTTCTTTACCCCCCAGACACTTTAATTCTATAAACTAGTGTCCACCTTCGTCACTCACCCCACTGAAAGTAATCTCTAAAGGGTCACCAAGCCCTTCTGGTTGCCAAATAAACCTTAATGTCCTTAATTTACTGGGCTCTCTGCCATATTTGACAAAATTGAGCACATCTCCGGGATGGAACTGTTGCTTCTTTTAGCTTTAACAGTATTACTCTACTGATTTTCCTCTGTCCTTTCTGGCTTTATTTTCTTTTACTTCTCCTCTTCCTTCCTTCATCCATTAAATGTTGATGTTCTGTAGCAATGAATATCAGTAATAACCACTTCTACTTCTCTCAGATTTTTCAAACCTTTACCTTCTTTCAAGTTGTATGCTCAACCATCTCTAACAAGTCCTAAAATCTGAAACTTCTCTCTATATATTCTTGATTCTTACATCTAACTGCCTAAGGGTATCTTCAACTGGATATCCACAAACAACTCAAATTCAACAGGACTCAAACTCAACTCAGTATCTTACTTCTACAGATCTACCATTTCCTTCTCTTTCAATGAATGTTATCACTCTACAGTGTTTCTCAGTGAAACACCATTTTTCACTGTGAAGAACAGTCCTATGCACTGCAGCTCCTTGAGCAGCCCCCTAATCCTGAAAGAAACCCTGTCATTATAACACCACCAAAAATACCACTCGCACATCTCCAAACATCCCCAAATGGGGGTTAATACTAACTTCTCATCACAATTTCAAACAAAGCTTTCTCATTTTGGCTTCTAAGTACCTTTTAAATCTCTCTCTCTTCTCCATTCCCACTTTCAGGGCCTATGCCAGGGTCCTTTTTGTTTCTAGCTTCATAACCAATTTCTCTTCCTCTAGTTCCGCCTCTACTCCTTTTAAAGGACCACACTGCTTTCAGATGGACCTTGCAGGCACACAAATTTGGTTTCACTTCCATGTTAAAAGTCTTCAATGATTAAAACAACGAGACACCACTACACACGTTTTGGAATGCTCAAAATCCAGAACACTGATGATATCAAATGCTGGCGAGGATATGAAGCAAAAGGAACTCTCAGTCACTGCTGGTGAGAATGCAAAATAGTACAGCCACTTTGGAATAGTTAGACAGTTTCTTACAAAACTAAACATACGCTTACCATATGATCCAGCAATCACATTCCTGGTATTTTCCCAAATGAACTGAAAACTGGTATCCACACAAAACCCTGTACATGAATGTTTACAGAAGCTTATTCATAACTGCCAAAACTTGGAGGCAACCAACATATCCTTTAGTAGGTACACATATAAACTGTGGTACATCCAGATGAAGGAAAATTGTTCGGTGCTAAAATGAAACGTGCTATCAAACCACAAAAAGATATGGAAGAAACAAATTCATAATAATGCTATTAAGTGAAAGAAGTCAATGTACAAAGGCTACACATTGTATGATTCCAACTAAAAAAGGCAAAACTTTGGAGATAAAAGATCGTAAAAAGATCGGTGGTTGCCAGCAGTCAGGCGGGAGGAAAGGATGAATGGAAGAGCACAGAATTATTTCAGGAAGAGTGAAACTTTTCTGTATGATGTTATAATGGTAGATACATGTCCTTATACATTTGTCCAAATTCACAGAACATACAATACCAAGAGTGAACCCTAGGGTAGGAATAAATTAGGAGTTTGGGATTAAAATATACACACTATTATACATGCAGTAGAGACCCAACGAGGACCTAGTGTATAGCACAGGGAAATATATTCAATATCTTATAATAATCTATAATGAAAAAAGGTGTGTGTGTATAAACACACACACATATATATCTGAATCACTTCGCGGTACACCTGAAACACAACGTGTAAATCAACTATATTTCAGTAAAATTTTTAGAAAGAAAAAGAGTGAACCCTACTGTAAAATTAAAGTTTGGATGATAATGATGTGTCAATGTAGGTACAACTGTAACAAACGTACCTCTCTGGTGGGGATTTGATAATGGGAAAAGGTATGTGTATGTTGGAGAATGGGATAATTGGGAAATCTCTGTATCTTCTGCTCAATTTTGCTGTAAATCTAAAGCAATTCAAGAAATAAAATCTATTAACTTCTAAAAAATCTGCAATGTTTCCCACTGCCTTCAGATAAAATCTACAATTCTAGTCAAATGGACTCACTTGCAGTTTCTCAAAGGTGCTCCGTCTCTCACCTCTAAGAAATTGAACTTGCTAATCTTTCCACATTCAAGATAGCTTCTTTTTCTTTTGGTTTTCAAATAATATATTCATTCTTCAAGGATCAAAAATTATAATCTTTGTGAAGACTTTGCAAACTCACCCAGACAGACAAAGATGCTCCTAACTCCATGCTCTCAGAGTAAGCAGTCAATAAATGTTTTTGGATGAAACAGGAATACTCAAATATTAATAAATTTTTATTAGGAGCTGAAACACAGAAGATTAAATTTTACAGGAATAAAATGTCAATTGCCACAAGCATGTGAAAAACTGCCTGCCCTTCAGGGACTTCCCTGGTGGCCCACTGGCTAGGACCCAGCACTCTTGTCTGTCTGGGCCCTGGGTTCAGTCCCTGATTAGGAAACTAAAATCCCATAAGCAGCACAGCGCAGACATTAAAAAAAAAGAAAAGCTGCCCTTTAGTCAGAAATGTCTGAATGACAGAACAGCTCAGCTAGAGAGAAGTGGTTTAATGTAGTAGTTCAGCATCTTAAATCTCAACTCTTCCCCTAATTAAGCAGCCCTGGGCAACTAAGCTCATTTCTCTGTAATTCAGTTTAAAATAAAGATAATAGTATCTACCCTCACGAGATTGTTGTAAGAATTAAATGAGAGAATACACATAAAGTATTAGAACAATCTGGTAAATAATATGTTCTTACTATTACTATTGTTTGAGTTATTTTTAAAATTATTATTATATATTCTGAAGCAGTACGGGAAAGAAAAGAAACTCAATAATGTAACAAGAAGCAACAACAGCAATTAGAACAAACAGAAGGGTAACACAGAGGGAAAGAGACACAAGAAAGTCCTAGTAATAGTATTACCTAAAACTGAGATACTTGCAGAATGAAGCCTTAAGCCCTTATAATAAAATTAAAAATGCAAACAGAGGTAATCCCAGTGTCACTCTTTCAGAGAATCAACAAGGGCTATGTGCTGTTTCATAAAAGATGATCAGCTGAGTGCCAGACAAAAATGGACATGAATTGAGACTGAATCCCCTAAAGGGAAACAAAATGTTGCCAACTCACTAGGGAGGATGAATGATGATTTAAAATCCTATTCACAAAGTCTTAATTTACCTAGAAGTATCTAAGTTCAGTTCACAACATAATACAATAAAAAGAACATAAAATGTGGAGTCAGAAGCTGTGAGGTTCAGTCCCAATTCTAACAACTCTCAAGTTATGTGACCTTAAAAGTCAGCCTCTCTGACCAGGAGTTTCCTTATCTTAATGACAAAGAGGTTGTTTTACTTAGCTCAAAGTGTTGTTATAAGAACCAAATGGGATTGTGCAAATAAAAATACACATTAAAAAACTCTATAAAATTATTTCTAAATATTAAATGTTTAATAAATGTTAAAAATTTCTAAATTCTAGGTGAACCAGCAACAGTTTATAAGAAAATAACCCATAGACTTTAATAAGTTCAGGATGATCCTAAAAATAATATGGCTGTTAAAAAAAAAAAAGCAATTTTTCGACAAATTAATAGAATGAACAGTCTTCCAAAAAATAACAGACCCATGGTGTTCTACATTAAATAGCCGCCTTCTGGAGTATTATATTCAGCTTTAAGAATTCTATTTTGAGAGAAACCAAGAAACTGGAAATGTTATCTAGGGGTGACAGCATGAGAGAAACCAAGAAACTGGAAATGTTATCTAGGGGTGACAGCAACAGGAATAACAAAGGTCTTCTCAAATGAAGAATGCTGACTTGAAAAAAATGAGAAAGGATAAATGAGAAAAATCTTGAAAGGGTTAGCCTTCCTTTGTGCTGCTGCAGAGGACAAATAAGAACAGTTGTAAAAGTTGTAAGGACAAAGATGTCATAAGGAAAAATAATAATAGTATTCTGTGATAAGAATGAACCACTTTCTAAAATGACATGTGTTCAATCCCCACCCTCTATGTTCAAACATAAAAGCTAAATGAGCATCAGGTACAGATGCTACATTGCATAGGTTAGATTTAACACAGAACTTATGAAATCCCTTTCAAATTTAAGATTCAGAAGACTACCAGAAATGGCAGGTGACTGAAGCAGACGGTGACAAAGGAAGTATCCTATCCTGGTGTCATAAGAAATAAGGTTACAGAAAATGAGAAAATATGGGAAACACCAGCTCTCATTATAGCTAGCCCAGCTATTTATAAATAAACCACAATGCTGTCACTGTCGCTCTCTGCCAATTTGTTTTGGGCCTCAACTCTTCTCCTACCATCTCCTAATTCCTTTCTGCCAAATATTATAATTTAAGAGCCCTGTAAACCCTTAGAAACGCTGTCAAGAAAACTTTCTTTTTAATTAACTTCAACTAAGCAAGTCATTACATTTCCTGACACCCAACATCAGTGCAAAAACAAAAAGAGAAATTATGATTTGTCTTTTATTACTTTTTTTTTAAATTAAGACTTTTTAGTTTTAGGTTTATGGAAGAACTGAGCAAAAAGTACAGAATTCACATATCTTTATCCCACGCATGTACACTATGTCATTTCAGTCATGTCCAACCCTTTGAGACCCTATGGATTGTAGTTAGTCAGGCTCCTCTGTCCATGGGATTCTCCAGGCAAAAATACTGGAGAGGGCTGCCACTTCCTCCTCCAGGGAATCTTCCGATCCGGGGATTGAACATAAGTCTCTTGTCTCCTGTCAACAGGGTTCTTTATCACTAGTGCCATGCTACTACTACCTTCCCCCATTTTTAAGATATTGCTTTGTGCTGTGCTTAGTCCTTCAGTCACGTCCAACTCTTTGCAACCCTATGGACCGTAGCCCACCAGGCTCCTCTGTCCATGGGGATTCTCCAGGCAAGAATACTGGAATGGGTCGCCATGCCCTCCTCCAGGGGATCTTCCCAATCCAGGGATGGAAGGAAGGTCTCCCTCATTGCAGGCCAATTCTTTAACATATGAGCCACCAAAGAAGTCCAGGAATACTGGAGTAGGTTGCCTATCTCGTCTTTAGAGGACCTTCCAGACCCAGGAATTGAACCAGGGTCTCTTGCACTGCAGGCAGATTCTTTACCAGCTGAGATACCAGGGAAGTCTTTAGTATATTTCTTACAAATGATGAGCCAATATTATTAGCAAAAGTGTATTATTTTACATCAGGGCTCACTTTGTGCTGTACATTCTACAATTTGGAGCTTTTTTAAAACAACTTTTAAATTGTGGCTGCTGCTAAGTCACTTCAGTCGTGTCTGACTCCGTGCAACCCCAGAGACAGCAGCCCACCAGGCTTCCCCATCCCTGGGATTCTCCAGGCAAGAACACTGGAGTGGGTTGCCGTTTCCTTCTCCAATGCATAAAAATGAAAAGTGAAAGTGAAGTCACTCAGTAGTGTCCAACTCTTAGTGACCCCATGGACCGCAGCCTATCAGGCTCCTCCATCCATGGGATTTTCCAGGCAAGGAGTACTGGAGTGGGGCTAGATACACATAAAATTTATAATCTTAAGCATTTTTCAGTGTATAGTTCAGTAATGTGAGTTACATTCCCACTATTGTGCAATGAATCTCCAGAACTCTTCACCTTAGAAAACAGAAATTCTACACCCATTAAACAATGTTACTTTTTTCTTAAGCTCAATACTTACTAGAGAATAAAACAATTTTAAAATCTAATTCTTCAGTATACTTTTCTCAACTTTTCCTGTAATCTAAAATTCCAATATACCATCATATTAATATAAATTAATATGCTATAAAACAGCTATAAAATGTCAATTTTATCTTTGTCAAATACAATAAAAACTAAGATTCAATATCAAAACTACATAGTCACCCAAAAATACCATTTATACTGTGCTCTAGTGAGAGGCAGAGATATAACTAAGCAATATGTCAGCCCCATTTAAATCAACATCTGATAGTCACAACATTTTCTCTACTCGTATCAAAATATTGTGCTAAGTTTTTAAACACAACAGAAATAATTATTTCAGTACATACATGTAAATTCAAATGCTTCAATCGATTTTTATTTGTGGGAAGAGAAAAGGAGACTAGAAAAAACAATCCAGTTAACAGGTGGCCACAGATATAAGACAGAGAAATTAACACTGGGTATCCCAGCTTATTTTGTCTGCAAAATGAGGACTTTTCCTGGAAAAGTAAAATCCAACCGAAATTAACTGAAAAGACAACTTCATCATTCCAAATTTTGCTTAATAGATATTTTGTATTCAGGCACCTTTAGTCACTCTTTGGGTCAATTCTCCAGTACAAATGTTGTACATTTGTCCCTTCCGCTAGCTTTCAGTCACATCCTGTGTGTGCATGCTAGGTCACTTCAGTCGTGTTCGAGTCTTTGTGACTCTATGGACCGTAGCCAGCCTGGCTCCCCTATCCATGGGATTCTCCAGACAAGAATACTGGAGTGGGTTGTAGTGCCCTCCTGCAGGAAATCTTCCCAACCCAGGGATCAAACTCTCGCCTCTCCTATATTGGCACGCGGGTTCTTCACCACTAGAGCTACCTGGAAAGCTTTCAGTCACTTCCTCGGTCTAATTCCATAATCCTTTTCTCATTTTTTTTCGCTAATCTAAAATATAAAGAATGATTAGTACAAGAGGCCCCTATTAGCCTCTCCTATTACCTTATCTTCAATTACCTTGTCTTCAAAATCAACAAACTCACTTCCATCATTTAACGTGCTGTGCCTCCATTTCTTCATCTGCCAAAAAAGGATAAGTCTCTAGCACTCTATGAGTGGCACCTGGTAGCTGGTGAATTACTGAATGCAAGAATGAGTAACTCATACAGTTGTTCAACATGAAATGAGGCCGTGTACGGAAAGTGCTTAGCACACTGCCAGGCACACTGCGCCACCGCCATCATCTTCAGTGCGTCCCCACTGCCCACAGATTCCAATTTAAGCCCTTCTGTCCTGTTTTTAAAAGAAGTCTTATTAAATGAGTCTTATTGTGTCTCACCAATTTATGCTCCAAACAAGCATTTGCACTAAAATCAAATCATTTTCTCTCTTCCACAAAGAAGCCAAGCTTATTTCTAAAGTCTGAGACCTTCATTTATAACTACCCTCTCCCTGGAACATCTTTCATCTTCACTTACCCAGCCAAATATCAAATCCTTGAGTTCACATTCCCTCTTGCCCAGGAAGCACTTCCCAACCATTCCTGCTTTTACTCATTTCTCCTTTTATCTAAAACCCTCATACTCATATTTATTATTTTGTATTATGTGCTACTGTCTACTTTCTCTGAATGATCTGCACTGAAGCTTTTACTTCCACTTCCTCAGCCATCATCCCCAGAGCAAATGTGTGGTTATTTCTACAGTATAAACTGACTGATCTAAACTGTTAACAGTGGCTATTTTGGGACAAGATGATAAATAAAAATCACCTTTTTATTCTTTCTTACAGTTTCCAAATACTTCAAATCAAAAAGAATTTACAAAAAAGAATAGAGTCACATTCTAAGACTCAGAAATTTTAAAATGCTATTTCAACAGATACACAGTGAAAAACTTATGATCCTAAGATCCTACAGTATCTTCTGAAAAATAAACAAGCAAACATACATACCTATATCAGTGGAATTTTAATAACTATTTCCTGTATTATAGTTCTTAAAAATAAATCAGTGGTTCATATATAGTACCTAGAGTAACCCTATTATTGAATAGGCAGGATATTTTCTGGTTAACTAGAAGTTCATTGTTTCTCATTGTTTTTCAGTAGCTGATAATAACTTTATGCTCAAAACAGAACTTTCAATTACAAAACAAAAGTGACATGGTCAATGTAGATGAATGTATTTGAAACACCAAATATAATTTTTAAAAATTCTTACCTAAACCTTTTTGTCCTGGATTCTTCGCAAAATTAAAAGTAAACTGGTAGAAATCCTTAAATCGTCCTGGTTCTTTCAATTCTTGCTCCATCTTGGGTATCTGGGCCTTTAGTTTTTCTATGCTGTCACATCTATACAAAATTAAGTTCATAAAAGATAAGCTTTTTCTTTATAAATCAAAAACTTATTTATTCCTCTAACAGTTTATTTCATAGAACTCTTTTTAAAAATCCATTAAAATATCTTTTTAAATTATATAAACAAGTATGGGATTAGCTGGAAGAAGAAAATTTCTAGAGTGATTAAAGGTTAGCAATAATCACTATTTTTAAGAGAAATGGGCTATGACTTTTAATTATGTATTCACGGGACAATGAATACACCCAAATGGTAGAAGTCAGCTGTAGTGAACAGATGAGAATGTATAGCAATCAGCTCTGCAATCATCAGTTTAAACTGTAGCAGTATTCCTTACATGGAAACAAACCACAGGTCTAGCTTCCAAACAAATTGAAAGCACGGTCTCTTGGCTAGGTGAGGAAACAGGCATTCCTCTTAAAAACTTCTCATTATATTCAAAGTACCATCTCCAACTGAAGTTATCTCAAATCAGTATTAAGCTTTTTTCTATATCTGAAACCATTCAATTTCCAAGGAGCTTAAATGGGTTCAAGTACCAAGTCCTACTTTCCTTAAGGTAGAAATCTTCTATCTGTTATAGATTCCACAAACCAATCACTATACTTTTTTTCCTTCAAATCATTTTTGCTTTTGTTTTCCTTTCATGGTCTTTGTAACACCTCCCAGATTATTAGTTTGTAAATTAAAATTCTGCTTTGGAAGTTCATTACATTTTACATGAACTCACTTTTAAATGAGGGAAAAAAAGAGTTCCAGTGAAACCAGTCCTAGTATAGAAAACTCCAGCAAGTTCAGGATAAGGCTGGCTTTGGCTATAAAACAGTGTCGAGACCAGATATTAATTTACTGTTTCTTAGCTTTAAACTCACCCTTCTTTGCCCTACTTTGTGACTGTTCGCAGTGGACTACAAATCATGAGACTTCATTTTTTTTCTTGTCAGCTGGCTCACCACTAGGTTCTACCAATAGAGGGCGATGAAAGGCTGGAAGCGGAGGAAGGAATTTTTCTTAGCCCAGTCTTTTCTGCAGAGAGCGAGGGTTTCAGTGTACTGGGAGGTCCTAGCAGTGCAACTTGCACGGCTCTCAGCAAGTGACCCTTAGAGCTAGCTTCTTCTCCGAGAAGCAGGCAGCATGCTCCAGAAGTAGCCAGGCACCGTCTTCTGGGGTCAGAATCTTAGCCTTGTGGGGATCCTCTTAAGCTTCCAGGTTCGTTCCTTGTTTCCTTCCCTCAGCTCCAGGGGTGGTGACAGCTTCTTACAGTTACCACCTTTGTTATGCTTAGAATTTTCTTTTACCCCATTTACACAATATAACAATTTCTAAAATTTACCCTGTTCAAATCACTGGTATGGTTTGTGTGTCTGGTCTGGACCCTGACTGATTACAATGTCCTTCAGGCGCTCAAGAATCAGAATGACTGAATTCATTCTGACACTTTAATACTACCTTTATTTAATACTACCTAACTCTCTAGTTTCTCTCTACTTCTATTTCCTCATCTCTAAAATGTGGGTATAACCATTACTACAATCACAAAGCTGTTATGAAGTGGTAGGTGAAGTACTTACTTAGCATAGTTCCTGAAATGAATGTTCAACAAATGTTCAGCTTTTATTATTCAAAAGCACTCACTAAAAACAATAAGGACAGCCTGTCACTGATCACAGACTGAAAACTTTCAGAGCCTCATTAAATGTAGACAACTATTGGCCACAGGTAAAACCTCTACCTATGACTTTTCAATCTATTTATTAACAAGACATTTAGCTAATCAGTTGTCAAGGTTTGTGTAGAACAAAAACTAATTAGTAACTTCCAAGATTCTTAAATTCGAGGAGCTTGTTTACAAATTCAGAGTTCACCACCTCACATTAGGAAATAACTTAAAACTTGCTCACTTCACTTACCCACATAAAATATTAAAGCACAGTAATTTTAATACTAGTGAACCTCCCTTAGAAACAAATGATAAAAGCATAAAGCAAATAGAACCGAACAGGTTGTACTAACTACACAGATAACTTGACATGGGAAGGAACTAGCATATTAGCCCATTTCTATTTACAGCAATGTCTGAGGCAGAGATACCAGTTCCACAGTAACTCTTACAGCACTGCACCTAATTTCATATGAAGATTATACACGCACCCTAATTCTGTCATGCCATCCATGAACTCCTGTTTGGAGAACTCGCACTGTGTTGCTGCTCTGAACTTCCATGCGATGATCAACACACTGATGCTGGCTGGATCGAGGGCCAGATCATCACAGAACTGCTGTATACCATCTATTCCAATTTTATTTTCATCTTGAGGATCTTTAAAAACACCAGTACAATATGAAATTAGTGCCATACTTTCTATGCTATTCCTAAAACTGAGAAACGGAATGCTTTCTGTTTCATATTTTAAAATGATCACAAAAGACCAAAAACATGAAGAAATAGTTTTAACTGTTATTTTCCCCTGTAATATTTAAAGCCACTTTACCCCTGAAACAGCATTCTTAAACAGCAGGATAGGCACTAGATAGGACCTGGTTTTTTAAAAGTCTCATTTATTCATATGAAAAAAGTCCCATACTTACACAGAACCAGAAAATCTGACATTCCTATACAGGGAAAAAAGGATTTTTACTGAACATATCCACATTTTACAAAGGAACTCTAAACAGTATTCTATACAGAAATTCTTTTCTCCTTGAAGTTTAATTTCACTATAGAAATCACTTCTTAGAGAACACCAGAAAAACCAAACCGTGTGATTCAATTCTAATCACAAGACAAACATCTGCTATTCAAATTAAAGAAAATCCCCAACTATCAAAATTTACTTTTCAGACAGCAAAAATTTAGACACAAATACAAGGAGAAAGAAGTACTCAAACTTTGTCAAAAAAAAAATGTGCACATCTTTTGACTTTGGGGCAAGAGCTATGTATAAAATATCAATATAATCCCACCTTTGGAAAAACTTTGAAATAATTCTATATATATATATTTCTGCATTAAAGACACAGAAAGTTGACCACCAGGCTATTAAATATTGGTTCTCTCAGGAGAATAAATAAGTAAAAGACATAGAAACTATTGACTTTTTCTTAATTCAATCTATTATGTATTGTTTAACTTTTTAAAAGTATATATTACTTTATAATTATTTAAAAAGTTATTAAAATTATTAGGCAGGTTTCCTTAAAATTGGCTTAGCTGAGTTTTACGAAAATGAGGGAAAAAACCTAGTCCCCCCCAGTCCCCATTCTCAAACTGGGTAACAGAGGAGGAAAAAAGGAGGCAAATAAAAGGGAAGGAAATAAAGACACTAAGAAGAAATTTTAGTGAAAAGAGGGAAATAATTTTTCAGATTTCTTAAATTAATTCTAAGATCTAAAGAGCTCTGTTAGACACATCTACCCGATTAATGTCCTCTGTATTATCTGATTTCTCACAAGAAGCACGTAACTCTGGAAAACCTGGTTCAAAAATATTTAAAGTCACAAACACTCACCTTTGTATCTACTGTATAGTTGTTCTAACTTCTTCCTGTCCAATGATCCTTTTACACTCTCTCGTATATAAAGTTCAGGATTTTGAAAAAAATTGTCTGTTGCAACATC